>NW_006239420.1:376194-381927 GCF_000226075.1 Solanum tuberosum | reverse complement strand
TGGACCTTTCGTTTAACCATCTTTCGGGAGAGATACCACAACAACTTGCTTCTCTTACGTCTCTTGAATTCTTAAATCTTTCCCACAATTATCTCCAAGGATGCATCCCTCAAGAACCTCAACTTCGTACCTTTGAGAGCAATTCATATGAAGGTAATGATGGATTACGTGGATTCCCTGTTTCAAAAGGTTGTGGCAATGATCCAGTATACAGTATCTGCGCTAGCTGATCAAGAAAGGAATTCTGAATTTCTCAATGATTTTTGGAAAGCTGCTCTGATGGGCTATGGCAGTGGACTATGTATTGGATTATCCATAATATATTTCATGGTCTCAACTGGAACTATGAAATGGCTTGCAAGAATCATTGAAGAACTGGAACACAAAATTATCATGCGAAGGAGAAAGAAGCGGCAAAGTCAAAGGAACTACAGAAGAAGAGATAATCGTTTCTAGACAAGTTACCAATAAAGAAGGATTCGATTTCAGAACTTCAGGTATTCAAGCTAAGATCTACACTCATCTTTTTTAGTTTATTCTAACTATTAATATATTAGTTTACACGTTTTTTGTTAATAACAACAACTAATTAATGCTCAATATGAAGCATATTTGTGTTTCTAACAACTTCAAGAAGCTAAAGATTTGAAAAGCTTGGAAGTTGTTATAACAGTGGCTACTAAATTCAATCAGTGATCAACTCTCAAGTATTTGACTCACTATCTTATTTTTTCAGATGCCGAGAATAAGAGGATGTTGGCGTAATGGATTTGATTTTTAGTTTTATAAGTAAGCTTCTTCTTAACTTGGAAAATGTAATATTATGAATTTTTTGATGATATATATAAAGTTTATGTAAGTTTCTAACGTTATTCAATAAATGTTGTGTGTATTGAATGAATGTATACATTTCTCTGATCCCTAACTTACAATTCAAAGAATCTAAGAGGGACTTAGTCATGAATAAATTTTTGAACAAGCTGAAGAATGTGTTATCTTGTCCCTATTTAGCTCGAGAAAGAAGTGAAGGCAGAATGTTGGGTGTCCCTGGATTGCTCGCTGCTGCCTCAACGTGTGCTGAGGTTTGGCAGCAGTCTAAAGAGAGAGCGTTGAGAAGAGCTAAATTAGAGGAAGATATTTATCGTGTGATAGAGGAAAGAGCATTAACAAGGAAGAATGAGTTCGTGACAAGTGATTAGATTTACTGGCCAAGGGAATTGCTTTAATGGATATGAGAACACAAACAATTTGGATTTGATGATCATAACAGAGCTGTGTTTCAAATTTCTTTTAGAATAAGTTTGTAACATTTTATGTTTTTTGATAACCGAGAAATCCATCTGTGATCCGCCCTTTGGGCCTATCACAGCCTTCTAAACTCGATGGATAATGAGCCCGCCCCTATACCCTTCTCTACTTAAATACCAGGCTTCGCTTTGTAACATTTACTGCACATTTTGTTTATTTTGTATGTATTTATTTATAAATCGAATACTTATGTTGTTCCTTTATTGTTAGAGCATTGTCCTAAAACTGCTAATTGGCAACCTAATAATAAGTTGTGCTTCAGCCCCTGCTTATATAAAGTTATACATATATAGATTTGAAAATGTTAATCTTTTGCATAATTATCTACGAAAAAGGGTCTTGCTCTTTTACTCCGAGAAATAGTTTAAATGTATCATCCGTTTAAGTTTTCAGTCGTAACTAACCATGGGGCTATATAGGGGTGTACAAAACCGAACCGAAAACCGAATCAAACCGCAAATCGAGTCAAATCGAGAAAAAAAACCAGACTAGTGGTTGGTTTGACTTGGTTTAGTATTGAAAAAAAAAACCCGACTATATTTGGGTTGGTTTGGTTTTAACTAAAAAACCAACCTGAGACCAAACCAACCCGAAATTATATATATAATTTTAAAATTTTATTTTATACATAAAAATATTTACTTTGATATAATTTTTAAGTATTTCTTATACTTTTTCATAGTTTTTATCTTTTAATATATTATTTCAAGTTTGAAACTTAGAATTTTGAATGGTTCAATAAATATTATAGTTCATAAATGTTGATAATTATAATAATAAAGCTTAAATCAAAATCAAATTAATACTAATGCAAAAAGAAAATCAATTCAACACTAAGAATGACAATAATATTGAATATTTGTTCTTTGATTTTACATTGATTTAGACAATTCAAATTCATAATCTAATTCAATTTCCTTTAATATTTAGTCATGTAACTAAAACTTATTAAACTTATTTTAGCATAATTTAGTACTTTAAATTATGATAATTTTCATTATGACTTGTTAATTTGCAATATTTGTTTTATGCGATTTCATTATTATTATTTTTTTGTTGGATATTTTAGTGTCATTAATCATATCATATTTTGTGTTATTTTCTTAAGAAACACCTTAGATAGTTATATTTTGGTAGGACTAAAGAAATATTTGAAGTACAAATAAATTATATGTTTGTATGAATACTTTATCAGAAAAACCCGAAAAAACCCGAAAATCTGAAAAACCCTGAAAAAACTCGAGGTTGAAAAACCCGAGTTTTGTTGCTTTGGTTTGGTTTATAGATTTAAAAGCCCGACACAAATGGTTTGGTTTGCTAATTGAAAAACCCGAACCAACCCGGTCATGTACACCCCTAGGGCTATACATTTGATTGCCTCTAACCCTAATCGAAAAGGACACGTGGAGGGTCAGCAACACAAATAAATAATCCCGAATTATCTTATAACTAGTAGAATTATCCGCGCTTTGCGCAGGAATTGAATATCATGGAATTTATAAAATAATACTTAAAACCTATCCGTAATTAAAGCTAAAACACTATATTATCTTACGTACAAGATTACGTAGTAACAAACATTAATAGTGTAAATGAAAATTATTATATCTTACTCTCTCCATTCCATATTAATTGAATTTTTGAGGTGTTTCACACCCTTTAAAAAAAGTAGATTAAGACATAAATTGAACATAGTTTTCCATTTTTACCCTTATTAATTATTGTCAAAATTTATAATTAAAATAACTAAACATTAATTAAATTTTATTGAAGTCATCACATTGAAAATCCAAATGAAGGGTAAAATTGGAAGAATATTTTAAAAATAGTCTTGAAGATTGAACAATTAAGTTAATTTGAAAATGAAAAATGTCTCAAAAATTCAATTAATATGGAATGGGGGGAGTATCATCATTTATCTTTAATAACATAAACATAAATTAATGACTGTAAAATTACATATCAAGATCTGTAACATAAGCAATGGTGTCAATGAGCCACTCAACAGGAGCAAAGTACACAAATATTTAATTGTGAAGAAGAAGAAAAAAAAAAAGATGAAGAAGGGGTTCAGAATTTTCGTTGTTTTAAAATGAGAGTAAATCCCTCTATTTATAGATAACAAAGGGTAGTGTGAACAAATGTTTATTGTGCCTTATCAGAAAGGTTATAACTATTTGGAAAAGTTGCAACCCTTCAGAAAGGGTACAACCTTTCATAATAGTCACAACTTTTCATAAAAGCCGCAAGTCTTCAATAAAGTCGCAACTTTCCATAAAAGTCGCAATTTTTCATAAAAGTCGCAATTTTTCATAAAAGTCACAACTTTTCATTAAAATCACAACTTTTCCTTAAAGTCACAACTTTTCATAAAAGTCACAACTTTTCATGAAAGAGAAAGGCTAATTTTAAAAATAAATAAATTAAAAGGAAATTCTGATTTGTGGTGGCGCCACATAGGCGGGCCTAAGGTTCTCTTTCATATATATATTAGGTAATTTACCCGCGCATATTTCTAAGCTTTTGAACAACCTTTCCAATAATCGAGAAAAAAAAAGAAGTAAATTTTAGTAGGTTTTAAGAATATTTCAACAAAAATTAAATGATTTGACATTATCACATATCTCAAAAATTGTAAATATATAAGGCAGAACACATAAGCGGCCCCTTGAACTTGTAAGGATTTTTCGTATAGACACCTTAACAAGGACTCCTTCCTATTGAACACTTAAACCACTCAAAAAGTGTACCTATCAAACACACCTGGCTGACTTGGCACTTATCGTGTGAGGCACTCCTTTTGAGCGCGTGAAGTGAGAAAAAAAAGGCTGATGTGTCTGATTGGCACACTTTAACATATGGTCAAAATCTTCCCCTTTTATTTATCCAACCCTAGATTCTTCCCCTTTATTTATTTCTCATCTCTTTCTTCTCCACATCTCACCATTGTTGCTGCTACAGTGGAGATAAAAAAAAGTTCTTCATTCGTCTTCTTCACAGCGAAGGAAATGTCCAATTTGTCGATTTCAACTTCTTCATCTGCAAATGTGTTCTGTCGATGTGGGGTCAATGCTGAATTGAAAATTTCATGGACACAACTTAATACAGGACGTCGATTTTTTTGCTGCAAAAACACAAAGGTAAGCTTTTTATCATTATTCTAATCTGGTTAAACAAATCGTTGTCAATCGCTAATTATAGTTTAATTATTTTGATAATTTATGTAGAGAAGAGGTGGATGCGATTATTTTCGATGGTACGATGATGAAATACCACCTCAAGCAAAAAAGATCATATGGGGTCTATTGAAAAGAATCAAATCCTATGAACAAGAGAGGAAGCAAGCAAGAAAAATCAGGATCATATGCGTTATTGCACTCGTGATTTTCGCTATATGGAAATATTTATGTTAGTAGTCTTAGAGTGATTGTATTAGTAGTCTTGTGTTTCTGTTGTACTGATTTTGGAAGAAGGAATGGAGATAAGTTGTTCATTAATCTATCATATTGCTCATCTCCGCGACGCAGAGGCATCTTTAAATTTCCATTCGCACACAATTGCTCATCTCAGCGACGTGGGCACTCCACGGAGTGTTCTGCCTCAAACTTGCTTTGTTGAATCAATTTAGGAATCCCTCGCGGAGAGGGAACGGAGTGCTCTGCCTAGAATTTGATTTCATGTGCCAAATTATAATTCCTCTCCACATCGCAAAGAGGATACGGAGATGCCTTAAGTGACATTCAAGCTTCTTCCTTGCTTTCTTCACCTCCAAAGAACAATAACCATACTAAGTGAACAACCAATAACATTAAGCTCCAAACAAGCATGAATGATTGACAAAAAATTCTTGGCATTTCCTTGTAAGAAAATCCACATTTAAACCACTAGTTATAGTGTACATCAAAAACATCACAAAACATATTAAAGCAGTCTCAGTATTGTTTCCTGCTTGCATTACAGATTCAAATAAAACAACCCCCAAGTGTATATCAAAAACACCCAAAACATATTAAAGTAGTCACACCCATCTGTTCTTGCTCTTGTTGCACTAGACGTTTGCAGATCCACCCCCTTTGGACTTACTCATGCGTTGTAATTGTGGAGTGGTGACAACATCTTTACCCTTCCATTTCAGTCCACGAGGCTTATAACCAATATCAATATTTGTTGGTGTTGCACACTTGAAAACAGCTGGAGGGAGAACATCTTTCCCCTTCCATTTCAGTCCACGAGGCTTATAACCATATCAATATTTGTTGGTGTTGCACACTTGAAAACAGCTGGAGTAACAACTCTTTCACCTGTTGTACCAGGCTGTATACAAGAAACTAAGCTAAGTGCCTAATATAAAAGTGGATTATAAATAATTGAAGTTAGTTATACTCTTACATTTAATGTTTGTCTGCCACTTATATCATCAGTGTA
>NW_006239420.1:369120-373018 GCF_000226075.1 Solanum tuberosum | reverse complement strand
ATCTAATCATTTTTATCTTTTACATAATTTATCATAAGATATTTGATGATATGCACACATACATATATATATAATATACATGCTTTGCATATATATTTTCAACTTTTACTATAAAACTAGGTAATTTACCCGGACTTTGCGCGGGCATAAATAATCTTTCTAAGCTTTTGAACAACCTTTCCAATAATTGACTGTTATAAGAAAAAATTTAGTAGATTTTAAGAACATTTCAACAGAAATTAAATGATTTGACATTATCACATATCTCAAGAATTTTTAATATATAATGAATGATTAAAAATATCTTCATATCTATCATTTTTATCTTTTACATAATTTATCATAATATATGTTTGATGATATAATTGTCTTGTTAAAACTGAGTGATGTTTTTATGTAGCAATTAAACATCATTTTTTCTATTTTTTTGTACATGAAAAATATAGAATCTGATAATTTTATGTTTTGAATAACTCCTTGTGAAAATAATTAGGTGAAAGTGTTCAATAATCAATATTAGTTATAAATAAGTTAAGACCGTTAAAAATGTACACCACAACAACATAAATAATTTTTTTTAGAGACAATCTACTTCTCTGAGGTCAAACGCTCACCACTTTTCGTTATTATAACTTTGTTACTCTAACAAAATTTATAGAAGGAGAAAAATAAATTTGAAACAATGGCAAAATAATATTGTTGACCCTTTTTATAAATCCATTCTTTATTAAACTACAGCTCTGAAGGCCCTTCTAGATGCTTCATCAATGCAACTTTACGACTTTTTCAGAAATATGTGTGTATAATTATTGCATTATGAAAGTTCAAGTAGATCAAAATGTTGGATTCTAGACTCATGTTAAAGAAATATTCTCGAACATGAAAAAATTAAAAATGAGTCTAACCTAGATAACTCAAACGCTCAGCAATGACTTGGGACATGAAGGACAATAAATCTATGTTAATAGACATATCTTTTGTAGCTTAAGATATTACTTTTATTTAGAGTAGGTTTTGTTTCATATCCTTCAAATTAAGTTTGCCGAAAATAGTCATAACTCACACAAAAAATATTTAGAAAAGCCAAATGAGAAGGAAAAAAGAAAACATTAAAAGGACGAAAGGTTTTGTCCAAGTGAGATCATATACATACCAAACGAAAAATAATCAATACAATTTTAAGGAAACAACAAAACAGCGAGAAAAAAAACATACATTAAACGAAGTAAACTATGATATATCCAATAATGATAACAATCATTCTAACCAGGAATTTTCACATGTTTTGAAGTAACATACCTCAAAAAATTAATCAACACTTTAATCAACTCTCAATCCTTAAAGTACTCATAATATCCACTGATAAAATTTAGTAAAAATAGATAACAACATAAAAACCAAATAATATGGGCTTGCTAAGTCATTAACTCTCGGAGAATTTTCTAAAGAACACAAAATCGTGTCCTTGTATGTGAAGGGATGACGTTGTTGATGAAGAAATTAGAGATTTGTAAGGGTTTTTTTATTGTACCTTCAACAATTCCAGTAGAGAAAACTTGCTTGAATACTAACAACATAGTTTAAAGCATGTACTCAAAAATAACAATAAATAATATAAGCATAAATTAATGACGGTAAAAAACATACCAGGATCTGTAACAATAGAATGAAACAGAATGGAAAAAATCGAGCCCACTAAATGCACAATGTCCCCTTAAGGAAATTATTCCTCTCTAGTACCCGAGGTTTAAAGGAATTTATCCTCTCGGGATAGAACAATTCTATTCACCAGTGTATTGATAAAAAAACAATGGTGTCAGTGAGTCATTCAACAAGAGCAAAATACATAAATATTTAATTTTCCAAAAGTAGAAGAAGTTCAAAATTTTCGTTATTTTAAAATGAGAGGAAATTCCTCTATTTATAGACAATAAAGGGTAGTGAACAAATGCTTATTGTGTCTTATCAGAAAGGTCACAATTCTTTGAAAAAGTTACAACCCTTCGGAAAGGACACAACCCTTCATAAAAAGTCACAACTTTTCATAAAAGTCACAACTCTTCATAAAAGTCGCAACTCTTCATGAAAGTCGCAACTCTTCATAAAAGTTGCAACTCTTCATAAAAGTCACACCAATTAAAAGGAAATCCTTGTTTGTGGTAGCGCCACGTTAGCGGGGCTAGGGTTCTCTTTTATATATATACTAGAAAAATTATCCACGCATCGCGCGGGAATTTAATATCACGGTATTTATAAAATAGTACTTAAAACCTACTCGTCATTAAATTAAAACACTATATTATCTTACATACAAGATTACGTAGTAACATACATTAATAATGTAAAGGAAGATGAAAATTATAACATCTTATCATTTATCATTAATAACATAAGCATAAATGAATGACTGTAAAAATAGATACCATGATCTGTAACATAAGCAATGGTGTCAGTAAACCACTCAACCGGAGCAAAGTATACGAACATTTAATTGTGCATAAATAGTAGAAGAATTCATAAAAGTCACAACTTTTCATAAAGTCTCAACTCTTCATTAAATTTGCAACTTTTCATAAAAGTCGCAACTTTTCATAAAAGTCACAACTTTTCATAAAGTCTCAACTCTTCATTAAATTTGCAACTTTTCATAAAATTAACAACCTTTCATAAAAGTCACAACTTTTCATAAAGTCTCAACTCTTCATTAAATTTGCAACTTTTCATAAAAGTCGCAACTTTTCATAAAAGTCACAACTTTTCATAAAAGTCGTAACTTTTCGTAAAAGACACAACGTTTCGTTAAAGTCACAATTTTTCATAAAAGTCACAACTTTTCGTAAAAGTCACAACTTCTCATTAAAGGGAAAGTCTAGTTTTTGAAATAAAATAAAATTAAAAGGGGATCCTGGTTTGTGGTGGTGCCACGTAGGCGGGCCTAGGGTTCTCTTTTATATAAATATATGATATGATAGGTACATGAGTGAGTTAATGAGATCAAAGAGCACGAAAAAAGCACTTCATACTAATACGATATGATTATTTACAGGAAAGAAAAATAGAAAACCAAAAGCGCAACATACTTTATCTGTCAGCGAGCAATGCACTCAAGATGTCTAGTAATTTTGCTCGAGGATACAGTAGTACTTGAGTCAAAATTAGTTCATCATTTACCATTATTGCCAAGTTGTAATAGCTCCTATTAATTCCGTTTTTAGTCTCTATACTCTCCTTTTCAATTTTTTAAAGTAGCTCAGACAAAGTTGGCCTACAATTTTTGTGGTTTTAATTGTTTCACCAAATTGGTAAATTTTGAACCGCCAAGAGCTTGTTAAAGATTACACTCGATTTGTTGAGCTCGGTTGAGATTAAAGTGATATCTCAGATCAACAGCTCCAACACCAAGATAGTCGAGTGAAGACTAGCACGGCTTTAACTAGGCTAGCAATTTCTAGCGAAGGACGCATGTGAGTGAAACCTAGCTCTATAGGTCTTTTTTTCTTTCTTTTTTTTGAATATCTGAGAAATATGTTGTTTCTAGCTTCAAACTCGATGGATATTTGAGCCTCTTCCCTCTGTCCTTCTCCATTAAAATAACAAACTTAATTCATTAATAGAATTCAAACCCATGTTGTGTGCCTACCACAAATTCAACTTCGTTACACTATCTTTATGGTTCAACTTCATTGTTTAAGCTAAAACATACTTTTCTTTCAAGTCCTACCTCCAGAGCAAACTCAAGGGCAATAAAGTAACAAAAATACTATATCAAAAGAAAATGAAGATTCTATTAACTTTCTTAACGGTTATATTCCTGCTTCATTGGGGAATTTGAACAACTTGTCTAGTTTGCTTCTTAATGAAAATCAACTTTCTGGCTCTATTCCTGAAGAAATAGGTT
>NW_006239420.1:363880-367639 GCF_000226075.1 Solanum tuberosum | reverse complement strand
GACATCTTGGTGGTTGATTTGAACGGTGGAGATCGGATTTGGAAGTTAGCAAGATCCTGTTTTAGGTCCCGAACAGCAGCTGAGTTTGGGTGGTGTTTCTTTCTATTTATCTTTTGTTGGTGTAGCTATTGTTTGTTCTCTTTTGGCACTTGTTGTGTAGCCATTAGAAGAATAATTGTAACTCTCTTATTGTTATAGTGAAGCAATTCGGATCTTGTCGATCCCGTGGTGGTTACCTTCGTTTTGAAGGATTTTTCCACGTTAAACTTGGTGTTCTTTATTTTAGATTTTCGTTTTCATCTTTTCGTCACAACACTCAACACGGCTAAGACAGATTGAAAAGTGACAACATTTTCTCAAAGACAAAAACAAAACAACCCAAATTTGCAACAAAGACATAACAAATCATCGTAACGTCTAAGACTGAAAATTGTTGGATATGGTCCACTACTCTAGAGATGAGAATTGAGAACCAGACATGTCTCTATCATACACTAAGAATGGTCATAATCAATTTGTGATAACAAAACTATTTTGGCCACTTTGATTAAGTCCTTGCCTGAATTAGACCTCTAACACAAAACAATCCAAAATTTGACAAGAGAATGACAACATTTTTTTCTCCGATAGCAGCCAAATTAGCAAATTTGGAAAAAAAGCGTTTCCTGTTGGTCTTTAGTTAGTATAAGTTACGTACAATATCAAATCCTATGAATCCGAAACAATAAACTCAAAATATGATGATGGTTTCTAGCAAAACATTCTCTTCGCTTCAGTTTTTCACTCTTTTGTACCTCTTTACAGTTACTTTTGCTTCCACTGATGAAGCAACTGCCCTCTTGAAATGGAAAGCAACTTTCAAGAACCAGAATAATTCCTTATTGACTTCATGGATGCCAAGTTTTAATGCATGTGAGGACTGGTATGGAGTTATATGCTTTAATGGGAGGGTAAACACGTTGAATATTACAAATTCTAGTGTCATTGGTACACTCTATGCTTTTCCGTTTTCATCCCTCCCTTTTCTTGAAAGTCTTGATCTTAGCATGAACAATTTCTCGGGAACCATTCCACCTGAGGTTGGTAATCTCACTAATCTTGTCTATCTTGACTTGAACATTAATCAGATTTCAGGAACAATCCCACCACAAATCGGTTCACTGGCCAAGCTTCAGATCCTCCGTATATTTGACAACCATTTAAATGGCTCTATTCCTGAAGAAATAGGTTACCTAAGGTCTCTTACTAAGCTATCTTTGGGTAGGAACTTTCTTACTGGTTCTATTCCTACTTCATTGGGAAATTTGAACAACTTGTCTTTTTTGCTTCTTTATCAAAATCAACTTTCTGGTTCTATTCCTAAAGAAATAGGTTACTTGAGGTCTCTTACTAATCTATATTTGGGTAATAACTCTCTTAATGGATCTATTCCTGCTTCATCAGTGTGCAATCTGACATCACTGGAAGCGTTGTTTATGTCGAGAAACAACTTGACAGGAAAAGTTCCACAATGTTTGGGTAATATCATTCGCCTCAAGGTTATGACGATGTCACATAATAATCTCAGTGGAGAGATCCCTTCATCTATTTCCAATTTAACATCACTACAAATTCTAGATTTGGGCAGAAACCATCTGGAGGGAGCAATTCCACAATGTTTTAGCAATATTAGTAGCCTCCAGGCTCTTGATATGCAGAATAACAAACTTTCTGGGACTCTTCCAACAAATTTTAGCATTGGAAGTTCACTTATAAGTCTCAACTTTCATTGCAATGAACTCGAGGGGGAAATCCCTCGATCATTGGCCAATTGCAAAAAGCTGCAAGTTCTTGACCTAGGAGATAATCATCTCAATGACACATTCCCCATGTGGTTGGGAACTTTGCCAGAGCTGAGAGTTTTAAGATTGACATCGAATAAATTGCATGGACCCATAAGATCTTCAGGTGCTGAAATCATGTTTCCTGATCTTCGAATCATAGATCTCTCTAACAATGCCTTCTCGAAAGACTTACCAACGAGTCTGTTTCAACATTTGAAAGGCATGAGGACAATTGATCAAACAATGAAGGTACCAAGTTATGAAGGACATGGAGATTACCAAGACTCGACAATTGTTGTAACAAAGGGATTGAAGCTTGAAGTTGTGAAAATTTTGTCGTTGTACACAGTTATCAATCTTTCAAACAACAAATTTGAAGGACATATTCCTTGTGTTCTGGGAGATCTCATTGCGATTCGGGTATTGAATATGTCTCATAATGGATTGAAAGGTCATATACCACTATCACTTGGAAATTTATCTGTAGTGGAATCCTTAGACCTTTCGTTCAACCAGCTTTCGGGAGAGATACCACAACAACTTGCTTCTCTTACGTCTCTTGAATTCTTAAATCTCTCCCACAATTATCTCCAAGGATGCATCCCTCAAGGACCCCAATTTCATACCTTTGAGAACAGTTCATTTGATGGTAATGATGGATTACGTGGATTCCCCGTTTCAAAAGGTTGTGGCAATGATCCTGTGTCAGAGACAAACTTTACAGGGTCTGTGCTAGAAGATCAAGAAAGAAATTCTGAATTGTTCAATGATTTTTGGAAAGCAGCTCTGATGGGCTATGGCAGTGGACTATGTATTGGATTATCCATAATATATTTCTTGATATCAACTGGAAATATGAAATGGCTTGCAAGAATCATTGAAGAACTGGAACACCAAATTAACACACGAAGGAGAAAGAAGCAGAGAGGTCAAAGGAATTACAGAAGAAGAAATAATCGCATCTACACAAGTTACCAGTAAAGAAGGATTTGATTTCAGAACTTCAGGTATTCAAGCTAAGCTCTACACTAATAATTTTTAGGTTTTATGCTTTTATTGTTACAAATAAGTGCTTATTAACCCTTGATAAAAATTGCTAGTAATCGATTGGAAACTGTGATAACAGAGGCAAAAAATTTGTAGTTGTGTGACTCACTTTTTTTTTTTTCAGCTATTTCAGATGCCAAGAATAAGGAGACATTGGCGTAATGGATTTGGTTCTTCCTATGTTGCAGCTTATGATGTTGGATTTGATTTTTAGTTTTATAAGCTTTTCTTCAGTTGGGAAAATGTAACATTATGAATTTTGATGATATACAATATATAAATGTTGTGTGTATTGAATGATGTGTATGCATTTCTCGGATCAATAATACTCACCTCAAAGAATCTTAGAGAGCTGAATGAATGGAGGAAGATATTTAGCACACAATAGAAGAGAGAGAACAAACAAAGAAGAATAAGTAACAACCTAGGGCGTAACTGGTTAACTCACACCCCAAAGCTAGTTATTATGGTGGGAGAGGCCAAGTTTTAACTTTTTGTGATAAGGTTGTTGTGGAAATAGTGAGGTTGCATACAATACACCCTTGTGGTCCGGCCCTTCGCTTAGCCTTTTATAATACAAACAGGCTTACTCAAAGTAAACTGTTTTTTTCATTTGCATTCACCAATAATATTCCTTCTTGTGCTCGTAGCACTTTGAAACTTTCCTTTGCCAATTGCAATAATGTTATTTTGAAACATTTGTCTCTTCTATTTCCAGATACAGGGGGTATACTAGATAGATCAAAGTTGGATAATCTATATGAAACAGCACTGGCAAGACAGAATCTTGTAAAATGACCCTAAAAAACAGGGAAGTTTCGTATAATCTATTCGAGGTAGCTGATAATTCACAGGATGCACTTAATAGTTCAACCAACTCTGGAACAAA
>NW_006239420.1:361018-363039 GCF_000226075.1 Solanum tuberosum | reverse complement strand
GAAATTCTTTTATTTGGAAAATCGATTTGAGAGTCATTGAAATTTAATTTTATCAAAATATTCGAGCATGAAAAATGTGAAACTATTGGAGGTCTCATAAAAATAAAATACCCTTTGCAACACGACTTTATTTGGCAGATTGAAAAATCACCTAATTTTAACACATTTCATTGACAGATTGGCCACTTACCATAAAATTACACTCACTCCTCGAAACCATAAGTCTAAGTTGTTTGTGAATAATCTGTGTTTCAAATTGAGATGACGATAGTTCAAGTAGGGAAAATAAATAACTTATTATTCGAATGTAAAACTCGCAAAAAAAGTGATATTCAAATTTACTTTGAATATATCATTTAAATTGATTGAATGACTTTATACGGAAAAATGACAATAATTGAGTGACTTTTCTATCACAAAACAAAGAACAGTAAAAATGACTTTTTGAATAATTGACACCTGCTATATAAATTCTCAGTAGTCAAATTAAAGATAATGTGATCTAGAAATTTATTGGCTTAAGACGTGGAGTTGTTGGATATAGTCCATTACTTTAAAGATGAAAATGAGAACCAAACATGTTTGTATTAAAATGTAATAATAAAACTATTCTGGCCACTTTGACTAAGTCATTGGATGACAGAGAATTGTTGGCTTTTCATTTTTTAAAAGAGCTTGAAAATAATTTCATACCATCAGTATGTAACGAAAATATAACTTGAATTGATTATGTGACTTTATACGTGAAATGACAATAATTAAGTAATTTTTATGGAACAAACCAAAGAAAAGTGACTTTCCGAATAGTTGAGTGATTATGTGAAAAATCAAACTCTTAGACATCTACTACGTACATGAATTAGAGATAATGTAGCCTAGAGTTTTATTGATCTAAAATTGAAAATTATTGGATATAATCCACTACTTTAGAGATAAGAATTGAGAACCAGACATGTTTGTATCATACGTTAAAAGTGGTCATGACCGATGTCTAATAACAAAACAATTTTGGCCACCCTGACTAAGTCCTTGACTGAAACAACTCAAAATTTGACTTGAGAATGACCATATTTTCTATGATAGCAACCAAATGTGCAAATTTGAAGGAAACGCGTTTTAATTATTCTTTGCAGAAACAATCTTATGTAGCTTACTCGCTCTATCTCAATTTATAATGCATTGTTTGAATTTTCAAGAGCCATCCTTTAATTTTTATTGTAAATTCAAGCATGCAGTATTTAAATTTTTAAAATAAAATTTATATATTTAAAAACTCTGTAAAAATTACTATAAGTCATAATAATTGATCCACAAACCATCTTCTAAGTGGTCGCGTTTAAAGTGAAGAATTAGAGTTTTTAATATTCAAAAACCATCCTCGGAGGTTGACATAGCTTAATCTATCTCTAATAAAACACTATTAAGAAATTCCTTTTATATATTTGTAAACTCGATTTGAGAGTCATTAAAATTTAATTTTATCAAAATATTTGAGCATGAGAAAGTTAAAACTTTTGGAGATCTCATAAAAACAAAATACCCTTTGCAATATAACTTTATTAGGCAGATTGAAAAATCACCTAATTTTTACACATTTCATTCAAATTGAGATGACGATAGTTCAAGTAGGGAAAATACATAACTTATAATTCGAATGTAAAACTCACAAAGAAAAAGTGATATTCACATATATTTTTTACCATTATGTCATAATTTTCTTTATTCATTTTTCAAAAGTTCCACATCATGAGCCATCAACATCTAGCAAGTCCCAATAAAATAAAACACCCTTCCCAACACGGCTAAGACAGATTGAAAAATGACAACATTTTCTAAAAGATAAAAAAAAACAACCTAAATTAGTAACAAAAACACTACGAATCATGGTAACGCCTAAGACTAAGAATTGTTGGATATGATCCACTATTGTAGAGATGAGAATTGAGAACCAGACATGTCTGTATCATACATTAAAAGTGGTCATGACCGATGTCTGATAACAAAACTATTTTGGTCACTTT
>NW_006239420.1:354262-360961 GCF_000226075.1 Solanum tuberosum | reverse complement strand
TGATAGCTGCCAAATTTGCAAATTTGATAAAAACACGTTTCATGTTGATTTGCAATTTATTTTCTTTTTCTTTTTGGGACTAGAGAAATGTGTTTAATTATTCTTTGCGAATACAATCTTACGAAGCTTACTCCATCTATCTCAATTTATAATGTATAGTTTGAATTTTCAAGAGTCAAATCCTTTAATTTTTATTGTAAATTCAGGCATGAAGTCTTTAAATTGTTAAAATAAAATTTATATATTTAAAAACAACGTAAAAAGTACTATAAGTCATAATAATTAATCCGCAAACCATCTTCTAAGTGGTCGCGTTTAAAGGGAAAGAATTAGATTTTTTATTATTCACAAACCATCCTCAAAAGTTGAGATATCTTAATCTATCTCTAATAAAACACAATTAATTTGCGATCCAATTTTCTTCAAGGGTCATTACCTATTCTAACAAATTCCACAAGATACTTCATATCAAAAAATAATCCGAGTGAAGAAATTCCTTTTATATATTTGTAAAATCGATTTGAGTCATTGAAATTTAATTTTATCAAAATATTCGAGCATGAGAAATTTGAAAACTCTTGGAGGTCTCATGAAAATAAAATACCCTTTGCAATACGACTTTATTAGGCAGATTGAAAAATCACCTAATTTTTACACATTTCAATGACAGATAGGTCACTTACTATAAAATTACGTTCACTCCTCGAAACCCATAAGTCTCAGGTGTTTCAAATTGAAACGACGATAGTTTAACTAGGAAAAATAAATAACTTGTTATTCGAATGTAAAACTCACGAAAAAAAATGAAATTCTATATCTACTATATTAGAAGAACTAGTGGAAATGTTGGTATCGACATGCCTGCTTGGCATTTTGAATGATATTCTATATCTACTCTTTGGACAATTTGCTTGCCACTTCTTTCCTCAACATATATTATCATTTCTTTCCTTTATATTTTTCAACTTACCATTATTTATTTATCTAAATAAACATTGTTTAGTTATATGCATTATTTATTAACATTAACGTATGAAGATTATATTAAAATTATTTTTTAGTGGTAATAGTTTGATTGTCGCTAAATATGTACTTTTAATGACAATTAGCTCTCTTCGTCAGTCTTCATAGCCTCTCGAAGATAAGTACAGACGTCTCCGTACCGATCCTCGAGACTCTACTAAGACTTGGTTTGTACATGTGAGACCTTCGAACCTGGGCTCCGATACCATTTTTGTCACACCCCAAAACCAGATGTGATGGCACGTGCCCAAACCCCACCGGACACGTCAGCCTAACACCCAAAAACCCGACGATACAGAATTTATAAACAAGAATAAGATAGAAAGATAAGCGGAAGTCTTTAAATAAACTCAACATAACCCCAGAATTGGTTGTCACATGTACAAACCTCTAATACAGAATCTGAATAAAATATACAAGTCTCATAGTAAAGTTCTAGAATAGAACAGAACAGTAAATATAGATAACTTGAGGGCACGTCTGGAATGAACCGCTACCTCTCAAGTAAGTCTGGAAGCTCTAATCTGAAGATGAGTAATAAGCCGGATCTGATAGAGCTGTCAATTTACACAACTGTGTAGAAGCAAGGGTGAGTACCAAAAGCAACAGGTACTCGCAAGTAACACTAAACTAAGCTAAACTAGCAGCTACAAACAACTCCTTTCAATCCCAACCGAACCACCGAAACTTCATTCTAACAGCGAACCAACAACCTATACTACACAATTCATAATCAACAGATATATCCAACAGTATCTCAACATCAACCTCATATCCTCATATAAGAGCAAATAGATCATATATCACATGAAGAGGAGCAAGTAGGTAAAATCCACACACCACAGACAAAGATGAAGTCAAATGCGATGCAAATGCAATAATGATGTCATGTAGTCGTGATGCATGTCTGTCCTAAGATACACATCTGTTGACGTAATTCAGACCGCGCTGAATACTCAAATCAGAACCCATGGGGGCCACACATGGACCATGTATCACCGCCGGAACCAGATCCCATCGGCATCCAAATCGCTAGCCGGAGCTAGTCCATCTCATATATCTCTAGCCGGAGCTAGTCTCAATTGTGTCTCATATCCATCCATCCTCATATCAGTGTCTCAGAACTCATGCAACAGATAGTTCACACATGGGATGAATAATGAATATGCACATGTCATCAATCACAATCATATTACGATCACATCATAGTATTACACGTCATCTGTCTCAATCACAACCATATCACGACCACATCATAGTATTACACATCATCTGTCTCAACATCAATGTCTGTATCAATCATAGCCTACTCATGCTCTTCTATCCCCTCAATATCGGTTATCATATGACTTATTCAACAAATTCAAGTCACATATAACACATTTAGCTCGTTTTATTCCCCATCTTTCAATTACAACAATTTCAATCAACAAATAAAACTCATCCTCAATCCCCATTACTCCCCAACACAATTAGGAAAGTAGTCATGTGTAGTCTAAGAGTTTAACAAAGTTTAGAAGTCACTTGCCTCAAAACACTTCAACTAGTAACTCAAATTTGAGTTTTACCCTTCCGAGCACGCTCCAAATCACCACAATCCAATGAATTCCTTGCGAAAACCCACTTGAAATCACCTATTTTCGAGCTCTCAAAGTCTAAAAATGGAGAAATGGGTATTTTTCAAGTTGGGGGAAAATAGCTACTGGTTTTTGACTTAAAAAGGACTGTTATTGCAGCTGAAACACAACAATAACACCAAAGTTTAAGTCCCCGTTGGACCCTCGGGATTCGTTCGGAATCTCATGCACACAAACTAAATATGTACCCCCACTAAATTCGACGTTCCGGACTCAATGGAACCATCGGAATTTGAATTCGAGGACTCCTTGACCCGAATTTCAATAAGATGCCAAGAAACTAGTTTAACGCCAAAAAAATTCGAAACTCAAACGGAGCGTCTAAAAATTCAACCAAGACTCATTCTAGACTTAGAATCGCCTCCCGAAACCAACGGTACTCTCGGAATTTCAATCTGAGCCTCGGAACCTCATATGTTGACCAAAGTCAACTCTTTATCAAAATTTCACAACTTTAGCAACTTAGGACCTCAATTCTTCGTTTCAACTCCAAATTCAACTCCGTAACTTCACACAGACCCGTTTCGACATTCTAAAACTGCCGGAATTGACGAAAATTTGATCTGAGTCCCGAAACTCCAAATGACTCGAAAAAGTCACTTTTTTTTAACCAACTTTAACTCATAAAAAACTCAAGTTCTCAAAAACTCAACTTTTTACCAACTTTTCCTCAAACCAACTTTACAACCACAAAACATGGGACTCGGGGCAACTACCGAAAGGGCAAAATAGTCATTTCCACGAAAAATCACCAAAATGACCTTTCGAGTCATTACAAAGTATCCCTAAAGCCTATAGCAAAATTGAATCTAATGACAATTAACTAATGTCGATAAATGCTTTAGCACTCTTTGTTAATGTTTATATTTATTGCCGCTAAAAATTGTTTTTTGTTATATTAGGAAGAAATTAAATTTTTGTTTGGTTATTATCATTTATAACATAAGATTTATATTGATACTTAATGTACTTACTAGATTTATTAGCAATTTTTTTTTAAACGTAACTTGAAACATTAAATTAAATCCATATTTATTAGTATAATCTTACATTTGAATTGTGAATCTGACTTTTTAGTTTTATAAGGCAAATTACATAATTAAACATACATATTTAGTTCAAGTTATTTTAAGGTTATCAGTAGTTTAGGAATGAAACTAATAATTTGCGTCGAATTTACAAGTGTCTTTAGTACTTCTCTCTAAAAAAATTGTATGATATAGTCTGAAATTAAATTAATATATACAAGTATTCAAATTCCTATAGAGTGCAACATAAAATTTCAATAAGAAAAAATAATACTGGATTTAATAGTATGAAAAAATAAAATTGGATTTAATAGATATAAAATGAAAATATTATATTGGGAAAATGCATAAGTACCCCCAACCTATGCCCGAAATCCGAGAGACACACTTATACTATAGTAAGGTCCTATTACCCCACCACCCCCGAACTTATTTTATTAATAATTTTCTATCTCTTTTCGGCCTACGTGGTACTATCAAGCAGATAGCTTGAAAAAATTGTCAACACGCGTTGGGTCCCAGAAGATAGTGCCACGTAAGCCGAAAAGGGATAGAAAATTATTTATAAAATAAGTTTGAGGGAGGGGGGGTAATAGGACCTTCCTATAGTATAAGTGTCTCTGAAATTTCGGGAATAGGCTGGGAGGGATACTTATGCATTTTCCTTATTATATTACGAACAACAATAGTAGTCGAAACATATATAAATTTCATGCCTATTAAAAAATAATAATTGACATGACTATTTTACTGTTCTATCCATATTAACTACGTAATGTTAAATATTAAATCTTGAAAAATGAGTTGGAGAATAAATAATTAATGCTAACATTAGTAATGAAAAATAATAATTTTCTTTTCTTGATATATTAAAAGTGACAAATAAAAATAAAAATCTATTTTTAAAATAATGAAAGTGTAAAAAAAAAACAAGGAGAGTATATCATAATTGAAATTGTTAGGCCATGCGCCACACGGGCGTTCTTCATCTAGTTCAAATATAGTTTTGACCATATATTATCTCTTAATTTTCTTTGCTCTTCATTTATTTCGATATTCATTTTTCAAAAGTTCCACATCATCAGACATCAATATTTAGCAGGTCCAATAAAAATATAACACCCTTCTCAACACGGCTAAGACAGATTGAAAAATGACAACAATTTCTCAAACACAAACAAAACAACACAAATTTACAACAAAGAAATAACGAATCATTGTAACGTCTAAGACTGAGAATTGTTGGATATAGTCCACTACTGTAGAGATGAGAATTGAGAACCGGACATGTCTGTATCATACCCTTTGCAACACGACCTTATTTGGCAGATTGAAAAATCACCTGATTTTTACACATTTCATTGACAGATTGGCCACTTACCATAAAATTACACTCACTCCTCGAAACCCAAAAGTCTCCGTTGTTTCTTGAATAATTTGTGTTTCAAATTGAGACGACGATAGTTCAAGTAGGGAAAATAAATAACTTATTATTCGAATGTAAAACTCACAAAAAAGTAGATATTCAAATTTAATTTTGACCATTATCTCTTAATTTTCTTTGCTCTTCATTTATTTGGCTATTCATTTTTCAGAAGTTCCACATCATCAAACATCAATTTCTAGTAGGGTCCCATAAAAATAAATACCCTTCTCAACACGGCAAAGAAAGATTGAAAAATGACAACATTTTCTCAAAGACAAACAAAACATGTGAGAGAAGACATTACGAATCATCGTAACGTCTAAGACTGATAATTGTTGGATATGGTCCATTATGTAGAGATGAGAATTGAGAACCAGACATGCCTGTATTATACACTAAGAGTGCTCAAAATTCAGTTTGTGATAACAAACTATTTTGGCCACTTTGATTAATTCCTTGGCTGAATTAAACCTCTAACACAAAACAATCCAAAATTTGACTTGAGAATGACAACATTTTTTTCCCTGATAGCAGCCAAATTAGCAAATTTGGAGAAAATGTGTTTCCTGTTGTTCTTTAATTAGTATAAGTTACGTACAATATCAAATCCTATGAATCTGAAACAATAAACTCAAACTATGATGATGGTTTCTAGCAAAGCATTCTCTTCACTTCAGTTTTTCACTCTTTTCTACCTCTTTACAGTTGCATTTGCTTCCACTGAGGAAGCAATTGCCCTCTTGAAATGGAAAGCAACTTTCAAGAACCAGAATAATTCCTTATTGGCTTCATGGACGCCAAATTCTAATGCATGCTAGGACTGGTATGGAGTTGTATGCTTTAATGGTTGGGTAAACAAGTTGAATATCACAAATTCCAGTGTCATTGGTAACCTGTATGCTTTTCCGTTTTCATCTCTCCCTTTTCTTGAGAATCTTAATCTTAGCATGAACAATTTCTCTGGCACCATTCCACCTGAGATTAGTAATCTCACTAATCTTGTCTATCTTGACTTGAACAGCAATCAGGATTTTCAGGGAACCAATCCCCACAACAAATCGGTTCACTAGCCAAGCTTCAGATCCTCCGTATATTTGGCAACCATTTAAATGGCTCTATTCCTGAAGAAATAGGTTACCTAAGATCTCTTACTAAACTATCTTTGGGTAGGAAACTTTCTTACTGGTTCCATTCCAGCTTCATTGGGGAATTTGAACAACTTGTCCTTTTTGTTTCTTTATGAAAATCAGCTTTCTGGCTCAATTGCTCCGGAAATAGGTTACCTACGGTCTCTTAGTGAACTAGATTTAAGTTATAACTCTTAAATGGTTCTATTCCTGCTTCATTGGGGAATTTGAACAACTTGACTTTTTTGTATCTTTTTGAAAATCAACTTTCTGGCTCTATTCCTCAAGAAATAGGTTACCAAAGGTCTCTTAGTATCCTACATTTGAGTAATAACTCTCTTAATGGTTCTATTCCTGCTTCATTCGGGAATTTGAACAACTTGTTTGGTTTGTATCTTAATAATAATCACCTTTCTGGCTCTATTCCTGAAGAAATAGGTCACTTGAGGTCTCTTACA
>NW_006239420.1:349450-354065 GCF_000226075.1 Solanum tuberosum | reverse complement strand
CTCTCTTAATGGATCTATTCCTGCTTCATTTGGCAATTTGAGAAATCTGAAAACTATGATTCTCAATGATAACAATCTCATTGGGGAAATTCCTTCATTTGTGTGCAATTTGACATCACTGGAAGTGTTGTGTATGCCGAGAACCAATTTGAAGGGAAAAGTTCCGCAATGTTTGGGTAATATAAGTGGCCTCCAGGTTCTAGTGATGTCACATAATAATCTCAGTGGAAAGATGCCTCCATCTATTTCCAATTTAACGTCACTACAAATTCTAGATTTGGGCAGAAACAATCTGGAGGGAGCAATTCCACAATGTTTTGGCAATATTAGTAATCTCCAGGTTTTTGATATGCAGAATAACAAACTTTCTGGGACTCTTCCAACAAATTTTAGCATTGGAAGTTCACTTATAAGTCTCAACTTGCATGACAATGAACTAGAGGGGGAAATCCCTCGGTCTTTGGCCAATTGCAAAAAGCTGCAAGTTCTTGATCTAGGAGATAATCATCTCATTGACACATTCCCCATGTGGTTGGGAACTTTGACAGAGCTGAGAGTTCTAAGATTGACATCAAATAAACTGCAAGGACCTATAAGATCTTCAGGGGCTGAAATCATGTTTCCTGATCTTCGAATCATAGATCTCTCTAACAATGCCTTTTCAAAAGACTTACCAACGAGTCTGTTTCAACAATTGAAAGGCAGGAGGACTGTTGATCAAACAATGAAGACACCAAGTTATCTAGGAGGTAGATATAACTACCAAGACTCGGTAGTTGTTGTAACAAAGGGATTGAAGCTTGAAGTTGTGAGAATTTTGTCTTTTTACACAGTTATCGATCTTTCAAACAACAAATTTGAAGGACATATTCCTAGTGTTCTAGGAGATCTTATTGCGATTCGGGTACTGAATTTATCTCATAATGGATTGCAAGGCTATATATCACCATCACTTGGAAGTTTATCTGTACTGGAATCATTGGACCTTTCATTTAACCGTCTTTCGGGAGAGATACCACAACAACTTGCTTCTCTTACGTCTCTTGAATTCTTAAATCTCTCTCACAATTATCTCCAAGGATGCATCCCTCAAGGACCCCAATTTCATACCTTTGAGAACAGTTCATTTGATGGTAATGATGGATTACGTGGATTCCCCATTTCAAAAGGTTGTGGCAATAATCCTGTGTCAGAGACGAACTGTACAGTGTCTGCGCTAGAAGATCAAGAAAGAAATTCTGAATTTTTCAATGATTTTTGGAAAGCAGCTCTGATGGGCTATGGCAGTGGAATATGTATTGGATTATCCATAATATATTTCTTGATCTCAACTGGAAATCTAAGATGGCTTGCAAGAATCATTGAAGAACTGGAACACAAAATTATCATGCGAAGGAGAAAGAAACAGCGAGGTCAAAAGAATTACAGAAGAAGAAATAATCGCTTCTAGACAAGTTACCAGTAAAGAAGAATTTGATTTCAGAAACTTCAGGTATTCATGCTAAGCTTTACACTAATCTTTTTTAGTTTATTCTAACAACTAATATATTAGGTTTTATGCTTTTTTGTTATAAACAAACTACTTATTAACGCTTGATATGAATTGCTAGTAATCAGTTGGAAACTGTGAGAACAGAGGCTAAAAATGTATAGTTGTGTGACTCACTTTCTTATTTTTTCAGATGCCAAGAATAAGAAGACGTTGGCATAATGGATTTGGTTCTTCTTATGTTGCAGATTATGATGTTGGATTTGATTTTTAGTTTTATAAGCTTTTCTTAACTGGGAAAATGTAATATTATGAATTTTGATGATGTACAATAAATGTTGTGTGTATTGAATGATGTGTCTGCATTTCTCGGATCAATAATACTCACCTTAAAGAATCTAAGAGAGCTGAAGAATTAATGGAGGAAGATATTTAACGTGTGTAGAAGAAAGAGAACTAACAAGGAAGAATACGTAACGACCTTGGGCTTAACTGGTTAACTCACACCCAAAGCTAGTTATTGAGGTGAGAGAGGCCATGTTTTATTTTTTGATAAGGGGAGCCTTGACGTAACTGGTAAGGTTGTAGTGGATAAGTCAACTTTTCCTGTTAATGAATTTAATGATCATAACAGAGATGTGTTTAAAATTTTTGTTGAATTAGTTTGTAATATTTGGAGGTCGTATATTGAACAAATGCACATATGTTCGTGAAAGAGCATGACTATTCTTAGGCATTGGGGGATCCTGAAGGGAATTGCTTGTAACCCCCTAATCAATATACCCTATATTGGTGAAAGGTACCCAGTGAAATAATCGAGGTTCGCATAGGTTGCTCAGCAAACCACCATAATTAAACAAAATGCACAGACACTATCACATGAGAGTAAAAAATTTAATGACAAGAGATGAAAGAAACTCACGCCAAGATTGACTTTATCAAACAACAAATACATTGTTTGTAGCTTTTGGACAACCATTTATCACTGAAAGAAGATCACGGATTGATGCATTACATCATTCTTGGAACAAAATTATGTACATAAAACTTACAGGAATCATGTTTTGTGTGTGGTGAAACTCCATAAGGACTAGTCCAAGATACTAAGATCAAGGATTTCTAAGTGCAGCCAATCTCTTCTCCAGTTCATCGATCCCCGAACTGCCAGCACGAAAGCACAACAACGAAATGTACATGAGCGAGTTAATGAGGTCAAAGAGCATGAAAAAAGCACTTCATACTAATATGATACGATTATTTACAGGAAGAAAAGAAAAATAGAAAACCGAAACCGCAACATACTTTATCTATTAACGAGCAGTGCACTCAAGATGTCTAGTAATTTTGCTCGAGGACACAGTAGTACTTGAGTCAAAATTAGTTCATCATTTACCATTATTGCCTAGTTGTAATAGCTCCTATTATGTATTCTGTTTTTAGTCTCTTAACTCTCCTTTTCAATTTTTTAAAGTAGTTCAGACAAAGTTGGCCGACAATTTTTGTGGTTTTAATTGTTTCACCAAATTGGTAAATTTTGAACCGCCAAGAGCTTGTTAAAGATTACACTCGATTTGTTGAGCTCGGTTGAGATTAAAGTGATGGCTCAGATCAACAGCTCCAACACCAAGATAGTCGAGTGAAGACTAGCATGGCTTTAACTAGGCTAGCAATTTCTAGCGAAGGACGCATGTTAGTGAAACCTAGCTCTGTAGGGTTTTTTTTCTTTCTTTTTTTGAATATCTGAGAAATATGTTGTTTCTAGTTTCAAACTCGATGGATATTTGAGCCTCTTCCCTCTGTCCTTCTCCATTAAAATACCAAACTTAATTCATCAATAGAATTCAAACCCATGTTGTGTGCCTACCACACATTCATCTTCGTTACACTATCTTTATGGTTTAACTTCATTGTTCAAGCTAAAGCATACTTTTCTTTCAAGTCCTGCCTTCAGAGCAAACTCAAGGGCAATAAAGTAACAAAAAGACTATATCAAAAGAAAATGAAGACAAACCTGCTTGATTCCTCAGTCCTTTTTTCCAGAAATTTTTGCCCTTGGAGCTGCTGACAACTGTCCAGATTAAAACACGGGATCTTCAATTTAACACGGTAATTGTCGGCACTTAACTCCTTTCCTTCTTGCAAGTAAAATACTACTTTTTCCAATGTGAAACCATAATAAAAAACTAACCTGTGAGGCAACATCAATTCCAATTTCATCAAGGACCTGCAAAAATAAGATTGAGTTAACATGCAAGAAGCCGATAAGTAGGTGGGACCATGTGTAAAGAAATTTAGTATATATATATTTTTTAATGCATTTCATAATTAATTGATTTCTAGAAAGAATATTCCACATTCAATCGTCATTCCATTTTCAATGAAAATACATATGCAATATATGGTGCAAAACTTCGTCACCATTTGAATCTGAGATCCTGGGGTCCTAAATGCACTCTACTGAACCTCTAAACAATTAAAAAGGTCCAAAACATACCCCGACGCAGCCTCCACCTTTAGTGTGAGGGACATATTTGGACCTTTTTTTTTCGGGGGTATATTTGAGATAGAAGATAACATTGGGGGCTTTTATGAGCTGATAGATTAGTGAACGACATATATAAGACAAATCACAAATGTTAGGGGCAACTTTTACCATTTTCCGTGAAAAGAATCCAAAATAATACATTCTATTTGTAAGAATAGGAATAGGTTTATACAATCCTATTGGAATAGGAATAGGTTTACACAATCCTATTAGAATAGGAATAGGAATACTAAATAATATCCTACTTGGTAAAGGATTGTATTCTAGCGTCTATAAATAGGGTCTCAATGTAATAATGTAGACACAACAACAATTCAATAATATTCTCTTCCTATATTCCTCACATGGTATCAGAGCCTCTACGATCTTGGTAGAAAATCAAAGAGCTTCCGCTGCCGGCGGGCGGCTATTACTCATATATGCCGCCCGTCCGGCCAATGATTATGTTAGCAAAAGTTAGGTCACCATGTATCTTTCTGGTAACTATTTTCTCATATCTAATTTGTGTAGCACCGTGCCATTATTCTGGTGACTACTTTCTTATATCTAATTTGTGTAGCACTGCCATCATTCCGGTGACA
>NW_006239420.1:343119-349355 GCF_000226075.1 Solanum tuberosum | reverse complement strand
TAGCACCGTGTGATCTTTCCGGTGACTACTTTTTCATATTTAATTTGCTCTCACCGTGCGATCTTTCCGGTTACTACTTTTTTTCAGAATTTGGTTTGCGTAGCACCATGCATTTCTCCGGACTACTTTTCATATTTAATTTGTGTAGTATTGTGGATTTTACCGAAATATTTTCTCATATCTGAGTTGCATAGCACCGTGTGTCTTTTCGGTGACTCCTTAGATTTGATTTGCGTAGTTCTATTCATCTTTCCGGTGACTCCTCAAATCTGATTTGCGTAGGGTTGTGTCATCATTCCAATCCTACCCATATAATTTCTCTCTTTCATTAGGGTCGTGCCATCATTCCGACCCTACCCATATTATTTCCCTTTTTCAATGGGGTCGTTCCATCAATTCGAACTATCCTATATAATTTCTTTTTTCTGGTTGGGTCGTGACATCATTCCGACCCTACCTATATAATTTTATTTCTTGGATTGTGACCACCTTTAGCCATCAAATCTAATACTCCGGCATATGAGCATGTTCCAGCCAATTTTTCGGTGACTTGTTTAATATCGACTCATCTATTGATTCCAACATGATCCATATATTTTATACTACGTTTTGAGCACTTTGTTGCTCAGGGGGAGTGTAGTAGCCTTGTATGTCGATTATGTGAGTCACTCTATGGTCTGAAGCAGGTTTGGTTTGGGAAGTTCAACACTGGAGACCATCGTTTATTTACTGGGTGACCGATGTCTTTGATGCTTTGGTTTTCGCAGGAAAGGATAAGGGTTCCCAATCTTGGTGCGAGTTTTTATGAAGACTTGCATCACAGAGCAATCAATACGTAATGGATAATTTCAATTAAATCAACTACTAAGATAGCATAAAGTAAATACACATTGCTTGGTGCACGTCCACTAACTATTTTCAGTCATTACAAAATGGGGATTTTAAAAGCATACCTGATTTGTCAAATCTTCAGTTTCCTCTTCTGCTTCGTCATCATCTATAGCATCATCTATGGCATCTGACATCATTTCAGTCTACATATACCAACACCATATTATTGAGTTGACTTCTAATAATCTGAGTGGACATGAAGGAGATATGATTTTATTTTAGAATCAGTAGGTAATGTGCAATCAGTCTTACCGTCATATCCATTTGAGCTGATTGCCTCTGGAAATCTTGCATCACCTTCGCTTGCTTTGCAGGGTCCATTTGCTGCATTGAGTCAACTGATAATTATTAAAATTTAGAAGGAATGATGGTGACTTCACATACAACAAAAATGCCATGTTTTAATGAGTAATATGAAAATAAACCAAATAATGAAGGCAAGAAGAAAAAGGAACAAAGAAAAGAGGAGTCGAGAAACACGAAAGGATCAAACTGATAGTCCCAATATAACTCACATCTTTAATTTATCCACAAGGAGCTAAGAGGGTTCAAGAGAACGAGAAGTAGCGTCCCACCAACCAGTGAAGAGTGCAGGAACCTTCTCATCATGAGATCCATCTCCATATATATGCAGATGAACACAACAACAACATACCTAGTGTAATCCCACAAATGGTGTATGGGGAGGGTGGGGGTGTACGCAAACCTTACCCCTACCTTTGTGGGTAGAGAGGTTGTTTTTGATACACCATCGGCTCAAGAAAGATGATTTTTCAGATGAGTGCAAGCTTAAAAAAAGTTACGATGAAAATATTAAAGACAGAGAAGTACTGACATCAAATAGTAAAGAAAACCAAAGAACAAGACACAACAATAGTAGTAAAATAAAATTGGAGAATAAGATAATGCTAGCACAATAGTGATAATACTGGCAAGGGAGTAGATAGGTGCTCCAGGCTTGACCCACGCTCTACCATTGGAAAGGGAGAGATCACTCGACTACATACTAAACATCTACTCTAATCTTTGACCTCCATGCTCTCCTTTCTAGGGTCATGTCCTCGTTAAGCTGAAATGTGTCTTGTCATGTCTAATCACCTCTCCCCAATTCTTCCTCGCCCTACATCTCCTTAGACCTATCATTGTCAACCTCTCGCACCTCCTCACTGGGGCGTCTGTGCTTCTCTTCACAAGCCTAAACCATCTCAGACTCGCTTCCCGCATCGTATCCTCCATGGAGGCCACCCCACCTTGTCCCGTATATCTTCATTCCAAACCTTGTCCCTCCTAGTATGCCTAAACATTCATCTAGGCACCCTCATTTTTGCTACCTTTCATCATCTGAATGTGAGAGTTCTTGATTGGATTGCACTCAACACTGTACAACAAGGTTGGGCTAACAACCACTCTATAGAACCTACCTTTAAGTCTCAGTGACACATTTTTATCCCATAGGACACTAGATCCAAGCTTCCATTCATCCACCACGCTCCAATACGATGTGAGACAACCTCGTCGGTCTCCCCATTTCCTTGAATTATAGCCACATGTGTATGAAGATGAGTTCATATTTCATTCTTTTTTTAAGAATAAAAACAATTGAGATTTTTTTTTATGTTTCATTCTCTCATACAACAACAACAAACCCAGTGCAGTCCCAAAAGTAGGTATGAGAAGGATAGAGTGTATGCAGATCTCTCAAGCAATCAAATGGAAATATTAAATTAGATATCATGATCTTTGGCAATCAAACCTTATTCATAGCAGTCATAGCCTTAGTGGCTCCTTTCATGCCTGCAGCAACCGAAGATTGGGCAGATATTGCCTGCAATGGGCATTAAGCTTTTCAAATGCATCCGTAAAAGAGGAGTGAGGAACTGAAATCAGCAAGCATGTAACATGGACTTGGAGGAGTACCTGTGTGTGAGTCGCTATACCTCTCATTTGAGCCCGACTGCCCTGCAAATTGGCTATTTGCTGTCTAAGCCTGATTAATTGACGTGCTAGAACTTTTGTTGCTGTCTGAAAATGCAGAGAGAAAAGCAGATGACACATGAGTTCCAAATGATATAGCACCATCAGAGTATTCAGCTGTTACTTAAGCAGCAACACAATAATTTACAAATGCTAATTAAGTCTCCAGGGATGATGCTCGAGACCCACCTCATTTCCAGTTTTAGCAGTCCTTTTTATTTCAGCAACAAGTTTCTTTTCCTGTTCCATGAAAGAAATAAATAAAAATATCTCTTATTGATGTGATATCATGTGAAGAACCATAAGTAAAGGAAGTGTGATATATATATGAAAAGTTATACAAGCTCTAAAATCGCAAAAATAGTGTATCTCATGAACACACACTATGCACTTTCAAGAACAGTCATCAGAAACAAGATCTGGACATACCTCTGATTGTAAAGCAGAAATTTCCTTCTCAATACCTACATCGCAATATTAAAACTAAAACATATTACTCAACAGTTACTTACAAGAAGCACTTCCACACCAAAAAGAAAATTGTGGATATCAGTGTGATGATCTTCCTAACTTGCCCTCTATATTAACAGAGATTGTGTGTCTTCTGATGGGAAAGAAATTACAACTTATTAATGAATTATAACCATATGAAATCCCTATTCACAGAACGTGGTTTAACCTACTTAACCTACAATTGAATATCATCTCATCCAGTTCCATAACATGAAGTTGCCAAAGTAGAATGGATGGCATATGTATATTCATTTGAAAGAAATGGGTAATGAATGAAATTTGTCCATAGTTACAAAAAAATGTGTGAGCCAATCCAGGCAGTGGACAATTTAGTTCCCTCTATCCCCACTCCACAAAGAAAGATACTTTGCACAAGAATCTAGCAATTCACTATTGAAGACTTTACTGTATACCCCAATCTCTAGTAGACACAATAATGAATGTGCTAAATGCAAACGGTAATCCAACCTAAACAAAGATCAAGAACATCTTTTACATCCTTGCGCAAGTAGAAAGGCCTTGGTTGAACGTAATAACACTATTGTGGCACCCAATGGTGTGGCCTAGTGGTCAATGAAGTGGATTGAGAACCATGAGGTCTCAGATTCACTTCCCATAGGAGGCAAACAACTAGGTGATTTCTTTCTTATCTATCCAAGCCTTGGTGGATAGAGTTACCCAGTACATGTGCTAGTGCTGTGTAGAATTAATCAAGGTGTGTGCAATGCCAAGACACTATGGTTATCCAAAAGAAAATACTTAGCACGGTTGTCATTTATGATACAAGTAGCTACTGCAGAAGACACTTAATAAAAACTGGAGCATCTTATACAAGGTATATCAGGCCAATTTAAACAAAGATTCAAAAAGACCTACGCTTGTTTGGAAGACCTTTCCAAAGGCTTTCGTGTGTGTGGATGTTGAGATCAATAAACTTGTTAAATCCTCTGCCAGTGAGTTACTCTATTTACTCCCTAAGCCTATAGAGTCACTGTTCTCACTGGTATACCTCAGGTTTACAATAACATTACTTTCTTTTCTGATTGGAATTAATATTACTTTCTATCAACTATCCAAATCATCTCATCTAGTACCAATGACCTAACAATTTAATATCATATCAACTGTGTCTCAATCCAAATTAGGCGGGGTACAATATGAATTCTTCGTATTTAGAGTATTCACATCATAGTTTTGACTATTTTTACATTGGTCATGCATCAACCTACTGCAAGCCTCCTCCTTTTACAACTACGTAATGATCTAATGTATTCCAAAAAAAGTTACAGTGAGAATGAAATGCAAAGGTCAAATATGCTTAATACAATTCAAATGCTACCTTGTCCCTTGACTTTTTTCTCATCATTATCAAATTATAGAAAAGGTGAAGAAAAGACCAATGATAAATAAAATTCAAATAGAATAACTAATCACAGAAGTTATAACAATAGATGTAATGCAGTTTCAGCCAGACAATATTTAAAGATAGTGTGCACCTTTCAACATATGTTGGAACTCCCCTTTAAATTTTCTATATACATATTATTACAGTGGAAAATGTAGCTTATTAGCAACAGGTTAACCCGAACCAACTATTTGGATACAGAACATGGATATATATGTGTGTCTCTGTGTGTGAAACCACTAAAATTTTAACAATATTCCCTCCATTTCAATCTGTTTGTCTTACTTTCTTCTAAGTAAGTCCGTTTCAAAAAAGAATGTCTCTTTCGGCAACTCTTTAATTCTAACTTTCCATGGGTATGTTTAATACCATTATATTCTAACTGAACCAGAAGGAGTATTATATTCCCAACCACAATTTCAGAAGTCGAATAAATTATGTGTTAGAAACATTAAAGACCAAACCCATCAAATTTAAATCTTGGATTCACTTCTGCACATATACATATAGTTCAATTTCGAGACAATGGATGTCCTATGAGCTCAATGTATCTTGTTTCCAGGGAAAAGGAGGAACAAAAGTGTAAAATAGTTTTACCTCTGGTGGCATGAGTCAGTTCTCTTCTACTCTCCCGAAGCGCCTCTGTCATAAAAAACAAAAACAAAAACAAAAAATCAAATCTTTAGCTCAATATTATGAATGATCAAACACCAAGAATCATAAAAACTCAATTTTTTTAAGAGGTTCCAACAATCAATCAACTAAACCTCAATCCCAAATCAGCCCACAAAGTGGGGTCTGGTGAGGAGGGTAGAGTGTACCCCTACCTCAAGACAACCCCAAATCAGTATTCTAAGGCAGAAATTACGTAAACAAACAAACAAAAATTGACTTTTGATGAAATCAAGAAGTTAAAAATCGAACCTTTGGCATTGGGTTTCTTGGAAAAGATGTTCATATTGATTGAACAAACAACAAATTAAGATTATGGAAAATTGGGATTCCGAGTCTTCTGATGTATATGTAAAAGCTGATAATTGGGAGAGAAGAATGGAAGCTACAAGGAATTTGTACCTTTTGATATTTTTAAGGGAAAAGGGTCTGATATACCCCTCAACTTTGTCATTTAGAGCTGATATACCCCTCGTTATGAAAGTGGCTCATATATACCCCTACTTATATATAAATGGCTCACATATACCCTTTTCCTCTAACGAAAATGAAAAAAATTAATTTCAGCTTAGTTTTTTATTATTTAAAAAAATAAATATAATCCCATATGAGTATATTTAATCCTCCTCAAACATATATATATTTTTTAACTTTTTTTTGTTTCAATGACTAATTTAGATTTATTATTTTGATGGTCAAATTTATTTATGTTTCACTAATATTCTTGTAAAACTTATTTTAGATGACCAAATTTTTTTCTTCAAATACAAAAATTAAATTA
>NW_006239420.1:279098-342837 GCF_000226075.1 Solanum tuberosum | reverse complement strand
AAAAAATAAAATAAGAATAAGAAACTCAAATAATTATAATAAAAGAAGTCAAAAAATAATCTATGTATGAAAAAGATTAAAATATACCTTGAACTTTGCTAGAAGAATCATATATACCCCTAAATAATTTTTAAGAAAATCAAAAGTCAAAAATATAAATTTAAAACTTAACTTTTTCACTTCCGTTAAATGAAGGGTATATGTGAGCTCATTTTGTAACGGTAGGGGTATATGTGAGCCGTTTGTATAACGGTAAGGGTATATATGAGCCACTTTCATAACGAGGGGCATATCAGCTCCAAATGACAAAGTTGAGGGGTATATCAGGCCCTTTTCCCTATTTTTAACTCAAGCAGAGGAGAGGAGACTTCTTCTTCTCTTTTTCTCCAAAACCCCAAAAGTTTTGGTTATTACATTAGTAAGCCACAAAGTTCAAAGGTTACTTAAAAATATATTTATCTTGTATTATTTGATCACTTACTGAATTAATAAAAAAAAAAATCATTTTACGCCTACAATTGATATGACCTTTGAATGTCCATACTCCTCCCCTTTTACTAACTGACTTTTCTAAATGTCCATACTACCCTTACATTATCAACATTTATCTTTTCTTTATATTTATTTTTAATCTATATAACAATTTTTTTATTAAAAATAATTAATTTCATCCAGAAAAGAAAAAATATTGAGTGAGAGTATAATTTAATGTCGTTCTATAATAAATTCAATTAACAGAATAAAAAATAATATTATTAATTTTAACGGAATTTATTATTATGTGATAACTATATAAATATATTTTGATGCAAATAATGAAAAATAATTAATAAAATAAGGATATATTTCATAGCAATTTCCTAAAAGATATCTATTTATATTGTAAAAGAATTAAATTCTAATTTTAAAAATATTTTATTAATGACAATCAAGATTTATTTATCTAAATAGAAAATAGAGAATCAAAGATATAACTAACTACATAAAATGCGTCCTTTTAACTTGGCTTCAATTGTCATCTACGCCTTTCAACTTTGAGTGTGCATAATTAAACACTTAAATTATTTATATATATAATTGAACAAGTAAAACACACATTTTACATGAGATACACTCGAAATGATTTGTATAATGTAATGTAGGACACATATTATGGTATGTATAGAACGTGTGTGCCTATGTGATTTTATACAAGTTTAACTGTCTACTTGTTCAAACCCATAAATTGGAAGGTATAAATGTCAGTCGAGATCAAGTTAAAGAGCACGTTAATATATTATGTCTAAGAGATAAGTAAAAATAAAATATGCATGTACATAATACATTTATACATTCGTACTTAATATATGTAATATTAAAATAATAATCATAAAAAGAATAACATTTTATTTTGCAACAAGCTCAGAAAAGAATTATTCTTTATAAAATTAATGAATTTAAAAAAAATCTATAAATATAAGGGTTAAAAATAAAATATTATAAATATATAATATAAAAAAAAATTGTATGGAGGAAGAATTAAAAATGACAAGGGTAAAATAGACTTTGCATAGGATAAAGGGGGAAGAATGCTTGTTTCTCAAAGTTGAGGGGGAATTTGATTTTTAAGCCAAAGTTCAGAACTATAAATAATTTCCACACCCTAATATAATTTTAATAAGTGAAACAAAAGAATATTCGAACTAAGGGGTTGTTTAATTTGATTAGGAAATAAGTATTCATGTATTAAATTTTGCATAACTTTACTATATTTTTAGTGACTACCTATAAATTTTGACACACCACATACCGTGTTTAGTTAGCAAGAAAACCCACATAACTTCGATTAAATTATTATAAATTACAAGAAAATATATATTATTTTATAAATATATAAAAAAAACATGCATAATTAATTTCTAAGTATTTGCATAACTCTTAACAACCCCTAAAATAATTAAGGGCATCTTACATAAATCCCACTAATTTAGATCCTAATTATTATAATTCCCAATAGTTTATAATATTACTTTTTATACCATATTTTGACCTCGAGATACATGTATCATTAAGGGCAGAGATACAAGTATCCAACAGTTTTTAAAGCTAAGATAAATAATTTATCAATTTGAATTAAAGGGGTGTAACTTATTTCCTTTATTAAAGGATTGATTGTTGACTAATTAACAACCCAACAGATTTACAGGATCTTGAGTATTAACTCTAACAAGTTTTCCTAAAATAACGAAATCATAAACCCAAATAATTTTGTTATTGTACTCTTCATCTTCTTCATCGGTTCCTTCCTTTGTATCCGCCTGAATCCTACGCCAACTTTTTAAAACACATATAAAGAGGAATACATCGGCAGGTTGAGGTGCAATTTAAAATAGTCTAATTATGATAACGGAACTGAATAGAATGAAATTAGTACAGAGAATCATGTAGTTTTCTCCTTTGATATTGATCTCGGCTGAACGACCAAAATCCTTGTCATATGCATCAACCAGAAAGGTTCTCTATTGCCCTTTGTGCAAGCTAGTTTTCATTTCGTTACAAAGGTGGATGATGCTTCTCTCCATTAATAATGCTATATGTATCTCGAGCATGTATCTCGTAGCCTAATTTTTAAAAGTTTATACAATCGAACTTCAGAGAAATATGAATTCTATCTCAGATACATGTATCAATATGTATCTCAGTCTTAAAAATTGTTAGATACATGTATCTCGAGCATGTATCTTGTAGCCTAATTTGTAAAAGTTTATACAATAGAACTTTAGAGAAATATGAACTCTATTTCAGATACATAAATAAGATGTAAAACCAAGATACATTAAAATAATGAGAAAAAAGTAATTTACATCTTTGTATACTTGTGATTATCAAGATTTAGTTTTGAATTAGGGACATGGAATTGAGAGGATTAAGAAAGAAAGGGAGATGGTGAAAGTGTTTGAAGATCGTGGGGGATGGGCTGGGGCTGAGAGATACAGAAGGTAATGGGATTTGGGGAGGGAGCAACAGAACGAAGTGAGAGAAAAACTTTTTGAATTGATAATTTATCATTAATTAATGAGTTTAAATTTTAAGATAATTATTTAACATCATATATAAGAGATTTGTGTATCTAATTAAATATTTAAAAAATAAAAGTGATATTGTGCGTAATTTTTTTAAACTAGAGGTAAATTAAGTATATATGGCACTAAAGTATGTCTAACTAGGTAGTTTTTCCAATAATGAATTCATGAAAAATGCTTTTTTCTTTTCTAGCTCCAATGGTGAAACAAGGTTTGATCCTTTCCTTTTCAGGAACAAGGTGGGTTAACATTGTATCACATCAAGATGTCGATTCATTTTTTGCCCTCAATGAAACGGAGAAATTTTAACCCCGATTTTTGAGCCTTTCATCTTTCTTAATCAAGACCTAACAACCGCCGAGGAGCACCTCAACATATGATTGTGCACAGTAACTGAGACTCCTATTGCACCTAAGGTCAACTTCAATTCACCAAAACTAAAGTTTATCTTTGTGTAGTCATTGTAGACTCATACAAGTAGGGGAGGAGCCAACATGTCTTTAGGGGTTCATCCGAACCCCCTTCGAAAATATTACTATATATACATGGTTAAAATTATTTTTTAGATGTATATAATAGATGTCGAACCCCCTTCGACTAGTTCGTATGTTTACTCCTTCGAATTTTGAACCCCCTTATTGAAAATCCTGGCTCTGCCACTGCGTACAAGGATATTGAGTAGATAGTTGATGTATCAGACTCGATACTTCAAAAGAATGGAGGAGAAGACGATCTACGGCTGCAAGTGTGCATGAAGACAATATATGAAATAACTTAGCAAACATTCTTTGAAACAAACAGTTCACAATTCATAGATCAGAAAAATAATTTCCCAGCACGTCTAAAACAAGCAAAAATGGAAAAGAAAAACAAAACAGTTCCAAAGGTAGATAAAAAGTTCTTAAGCTTTGCAAACCACACCATCCCTCTGCAATGTCCAACACAAACGAATCAGATCGATACATAACCATCACAACGGTAAAAAGATTATGCAATCACACCTTGATCTTTGCCAACACGAGCTTAAACCTGTCATAATCATTGAGTGAGGCCGTCCTCTTCTGCACGATCGACTTCCTTCCTCAGGAACTGGACTCCCACTTGGTCTTCACATATGCGAGGACATAAAGCAAATGAGAGTTAATCAAGTTCTTACGTAACCCTGTCGTTAGCCAAATGACTCAAATTACCATTTCTGGATGATGAAAACCGTTTTTCCTAATTAAAAATTCAAATTTGAATACTGCAATTCAGCCAACGTACACGTATCTTGATCTCTAGCTCGGCCACTGTTTCCAGTGATATGTATTTTCTGAGGGGACTAATTAACACATAGTCTAGTCACTTTAGTATTTAGTATTGTAACTCTAGTGCTACAAAGAGTTAAGTTTAGTAGTGACGATTCATGAGATTAACCTCTAAATTTTGTGATGACTGAAAATCAGAAAGTAACACAAGATGCTGTTCTATCTTATGAAAAAGATTAGAAAGGTGAAACTCTACTTCTTTTTAAGCTTTGTATTCTAATTGATAGAATTTATTTTCTGTATGATAGTTTTGTTTTACTTGGAAAAAGTGGGAGTAGATGTGCAACACATGGATAAAGACAATAAAAAGACAAAAGCACAACAACCCAAATTTGACTAAAGAATGACAACATTTTCTCTAATAAAATTGAACAGACAAAGTGTGAATAAGAGTTTAGAAAAAAATGGGAGTAGATGTGTAACACATGGATAAAGACAATTAAAAGACAAAAGCACAACAACCCAAATTTGACTAAAGAATGACAATAATATTTGAGTGACTTTTCTCTTACAAAAACAAAGAAAGGTGACTTTCTGAGATAATTATCTATAGTTGAATGACCACGTGAGAAATCAACTCTTGACGTCTACTACATATGAATTAGAGATAATGTAGTTTAGAAAATTATTAATTTAAGACTGAAAATTGTTGAAACAAATATGTCTATATCATATGCTAAGGCAGAGTGGTCATGATCAATGTGTGATAACAAAACTATTTTTGCCACTTCGGTTAAGTCCTTGTCTGAATTAGTGTTGGTCTTTAATTATAATTTACGTACAATATAAAATCCCATGAACCCGAAACAATAAACTCAAAATATGATGATGGTTTCCAGCAAAATACTCTCTTCACTTCAGTGTCTCACTCTTTTATATCTCTTTACAGTTACTTTTGCTTCGACTGAGGAAGCAACTGCCCTCTTGAAATGGAAAGCAACTTTCAAGAACCAGAATAATTCCTTATTGGCTTCATGGACGCCAAGTTCTAATGCATGCAGGGACTGGTATGGAGTTAAATGCTTTAATGGTAGGGTAAACACGTTGAATATTACAAATACTAGTGTCAGTGCTACACTCTATGCTTTTCCATTTTCATCTCTCCCTTTTCTTGAGAATCTTAATCTTAGCATGAACAATTTCTCTGGCATCATTCCACCTGAGATTAGTAATCTCACTAATCTTGTCTATCTTGATTTGAACATCAATCAGATTTCAGGAACAATTCCACCACAAATCGGATCACTAACCAAGCTTCAGATCCTCCGTATATTTGACAACCATTTAAATGACTCTATTCCTAAAGAAGTAGGTTACCTAAGGTCTCTTACTAAGCTATCTTTGGGTAGGAACTTTCTTAGTGGTTCTATTCCTGCTTCATTGAGGAATTTGAACAACTTGTCCTTTTTGTTTCTTTATGAAAATCAACTTTTTGGGCCTCTATTCCTAAGGAAATAGGTTACCTAAGGTCTCTTAGTGAACTAGATTTAAGTAGTAACTCTCTAAATGGCTCTATTCCTGCTTCATTGGGGAATTTGAACAACTTGACTTATTTGTATCTTTCTGATAATCACATTTCGGGCTCTATTCCTGAGGAAATAGGTTACCTAAGGTCTCATAGTGAACTAGATTTAAGTTATAACTCTCTAAATGGTTCTATTCCTGCTTCATTGGGCAATTTGAACAACTTGTCCTTTTTGTCTCTTCGTGAAAATCAACTTTCTGGCTCTATTCCTCAAGAAATAGGTTACCTAAGGTCTCTTACTGATCTTCGTTTGAACAATAACTTTCTTAATGGTTCAATTCCTCTTGAAATAAGTTACCTAAGGTCTCTTAGTTTCATAGATCTGAGTATTAACTCTCTTAATGGTTCTATTCCTGCTTCATTGGGGAATTTGAGAAATGTGCAAAGAATGTTTCTTGATGAAAACAATCTCACTGAGGAAATTCCTTTATCTATGTGCAATTTAAAATCACTTGATATTTTGTTTTTGCGGAGAAACAACTTGAAGGGAAAAGTTCCGCAATGTTTGGGTAATATTAGCGGCCTCCAGGTTATGACGATGTCACGTAATAATCTTAATGGAGAGATCCCTTCATCTATTTCCAATTTAAAATCACTACAAATTCTAGATTTGGGAAGAAATAGTCTGGAGGGAGCAATTCCACAATGTTTTGGCAATATTAATACCCTACAGGTTTTTGATATGCAGAACAACAAATTTTCTGGGACTCTTCCAACAAATTTTAGCATTGGAAGTTCACTTATAAGTCTCAATTTGCATGGCAATGAACTAGAGGGGGAAATCCCTCGATCTTTGGCCAATTGCAAAAAGTTGCAAGTTCTTGATCTAGGAAATAATCATCTCAATGACACATTCCCCATGTGGTTGGGAACTTTGTTAGAGCTGAGAGTTTTAAGATTGACATCGAATAAATTGTATGGACCCATAAGATCTTCAGGGGCTGAAATCATGTTTCCTGATCTTCGAACCATAGATCTCTCTAACAATGCCTTCTCGAAAGACTTACCAACGAGTTTGTTTCAACATTTGAAAGGCATGAGGACAATTGATCAAACAATGATGGTACCAAGTTATGAAGGAGATGGAAGTTACGAAGACTCGATAGTTGTTGCATCGAAGGGATTGAAGCTTGAAGTTTTGAGAATTTTGTCTTTGTACACAGTTATCAATCTTTCAAACAACAAATTTGAAGGACATATTCCTAGTGTTCTAGGAGATCTCATTGCTCTTCGGGTGTTGAATATATCTCACAATAGATTGAAAGGCCATAGACCACCATCACTTGGACGTTTATCTGTAGTGGAATCATTGGACCTTTCATTTAACCGCCTTTCGGGAGAGATACCACAACAACTTGCTTCTCTTACGTCTCTTGAATTCTTAAATCTCTCCCACAATTATCTCCAAGGATGCATCCCTCAAGGACCCCAATTTCATACCTTTGAGAATAGTTCATTTGATGGTAATGATGGATTACGTGGATTCCCCGTTTCAAAAGGTTGTGGCAATGATCCTGTGTCAGAGACAAATTATACAGTATCTGCGCTAGCTGATCAAGAAAGCAATTCTGAATTTCTCAATGATTTTTGGAAAGCTGCTCTGATGGGCTATGGCAGTGGATTATGTATTGGATTATCCATAATGTATTTCATGATCTTAACTAGAAATCCGAAATGGCTTGCTAGAATCATTGAAGAAATGGAACACAAAATTAACATGCGAAGGAGAAAGAAGCAGCGAGGTTAAAGGAATTACAGAAGAAGAAATAATCGCTTATAGACAAGTTACCAATAAAGAAAGATTTGATTTCAGAACTTCAGGTATTCAAGCTAAGCTCAACACTCATCTTTTTTAGTTCAATCTACTACTAATACACTAGGTTTTATGCTTTTATCTTATAAACAACAACTAACTAATGCTCGATACGAAGCATATTTTTCTTTCCAACAACTTTAAGAAGCTGAAGATTTGAAAAAGGATTAGCCTTAGCTAATGTTATGGATGGTTTAACAGTGAACAACTAATGCATAATTCGGCTTTGATTGAAATATAATTTACAATTGTTTGACTCACTATCTTATTTTTCAGATTTTAAATGCCAAGAATAAGAAGAAGTTGGCGTAATGGATTTGGTTCTTCCTGCAGCTTATGATGTTGGATTTGAATTTTAGTTTCTTTTTAGCTTTATAAGAAAGCTTTTTCTTAACTTGGAAAATGTAATATTATGAATTTTGACAATATATAAAGTTTCTGTAAGGCAAAGTGTAATATAGTTTTACCTCTGGTGGCATGAGTCAGTCCTCTTCTGCTCTCCCAAAGCACCTCTGTCAAAAACAAAAAAGATCACAACTTTAGCTCAATTTTATGAATAATCAAACACCAAGAATCATAAAAACTCAAATTTTGTGTAAAGTTTCCAACAATCATAGAGTGTGCACAGACCTTTACCCTTAACTCAAGATAATCCCGAATCAATCACTTTAGAATATATGAATCATACATATATATGTATTCTAAGGCAGCAATTAGGTAAACAAAGAAAAGGGGTTCTTCAAAAATAGAGTTTTGATGAAATCAAGAAGTTAAAAATTGAACCTTTTGCATTGGGTTTCTTAGAAATGATGTTCATTTTGATTGAACCAACAACAACAGTAGAAGTGTAGAACAGATTTATGGGAAATTGGTATTCTTGGTCTGATAACTGGGACAGAAGAATGGAAGCTACAATAAAGATTATAATTTTTAACAAAGCCCCAAAAGTTTTGGTTATTATATTAGTAAGCCACAAAGTACACTTCTATATGTTTGAAGGTAGATGAACAATCAATCCGAAGTATTGAAAATAGTCCATCGAATTGACACAAATTATTAGTTTTATTCAATTATTGATAACCTTAAAAATATTCTTTAACTTAACTAATTAAACTAAGATACACCTAATCTGTCACATGATATAATAAGTGGTTTCAAACTCTTGGAACTCTTAATAAAAAATCAAAAGAATTATTGGAAACACCCCTAAACTTGATAGAAATTTAGATATATAAAATTTAAAAGTATATTTCACTCATGTTACAAAATTTGAATTATATTTAAGTTCAATTAGTCAAGCAACAATATATTTTTAAGACCATCAATAGTTCAAATCAAAACTAATAAATTTAGGAGTGTTTTTAATTCTTCTCTCATAATATTCACATTTAAAGGGGTACTTATATATATATATATATATTGTATATAAAAATATTAAATTTTCGACATAATTTGTACTATATTTGGCAACATTTGTTTTGGTTACCTATAAAATTCGACACACCATATACAGTGGTTCGATTAGCAATTAAAATTCCCACATAACTAAATTTAAATTGCAAGGAAATTTATGTACATTAATTTATTTATATATTATAAATAATTCTAACATAACTAAAACCCCTAAAATAGTTAATTCATATATGAGATTCTTTTTCAACTCCTCTAGTGAAATAATACTGAAATGTATAATGTCATCTTAAACAAACATTCATATCTTTATCAAAAGAAGACACTTTACTTCAAGCCTTGCTTTAGCGAGGCTGTGAATACGATTTTTCAACATTGAACTTCAAAAGAAAGAGGAGTTTATCTGTGGCTGCAAAGTGTGCAAGGTAGACAATATGAAAAAACTGAGCAAGCATTCTGTGAAACAAACAGTACACCATTCATAAGATCAGAAAAATAATTTCCCAGCAAGTCTAAAACAGGCAAAAATGGAAAGACAGAAAAAAAACAGGGCGGGTAAATATATTCCCAAAAGTAAATACAACTTCCAAAATTGCTTTAAATCAATGTTTCACTACTTGAAAAGTTCTTAAGCTGCAACCTCCTTTTTAAGCTTTGCAAGCTCCTGTCTCACCACACCAGCCCTCTGCAACGTCAAACACAAACGAATCAGATCAAAATACATAACCACCACATCAGTAAAAAGATTATGCAATTTAGAAGTAAATATATTGAGTTTCTGGACACAAGCATGGCATCTCTCTACCTTGACAAAATAAGGGACACATCATCTTGTGAGATTATATTGGGTATGTTGTAGTGAAACCTATTCTTTTAGCTTTTTCAAATAAACCCGCATAAAGTTTTTTGATGAGTGGACTAAATGAACTGAGAACTGAAAGAAGTTAAGCTCAAATGCAAATGCAATCACACCTTGATCTTTGCCAACATGAGCTTAAACCTATCAAAATCGTTGAGTGAAGCCCTCCTTTTCTGCACGATCAACTTCCTTCCCCAGGAACTGGACTCCCACTTGGTCTTCACATCTGGGAGGACAACATAAAGCAAATGAGAGTTCAGTCAACCTTACAAGCTTTTCTTACAAATAAGATATAAAAAGAGCTGATATAGTACTATCTACTCCAAATTGTCTATAAGAGAATATGTAGCCACACTTACCAGCAGCCTCCATAGCAGCAATCAGGGTCTTCTTCTTTGGAATTCTCTTGATGTCGATCTTGATATCTGTGAGTGAAAGCCTCTTGAAGTTCATCTGGCTCCTCACCATGTCAGGAGCATCAACAAGAGCCTAGGATTTTAAAGAGATTGCAAAATTATTAGGATACATAAAAATCATAATTTCATCATTTTCCAAAGTTAATACTTGTCTATCAATTAACCACCGCCTACCATCTGTCCAAATTAAAAGTAAGCTCAACAACTCAAGTAACCATGAGATTTGAGTAAGCATGAAATAACATGTAAAGATGGAAAAAAGCAGGGTATCTGAGTGGTTCTTTAAGAAAATAAGACGTGTTTTAGTGATATGAAAATTTTCATCAGAAATCTAGTTTAGGAGACAAGTGAACAAAGTTATTTTCACATATTGGGCATCACCCTTCTAGAACTGTGCCCCATGTACCAACATCTCACTCTTAGATCAACACATAAACCAATATAATCACAGGACCCAGCAATCAAAAGTTCTACAACTGTGTAGAGGGTAAAGGTTCCCCACTTCCGTACATTTTTTATTTGAAAAGTAAAGTCTTCAATCCGAAAAGAACATAGTAGTCAGAAACATGACAACCCCTATGGTATTAGTACCAGATTGTAACAGCAAAACAGACCCCTAATATAACTAATAAGGCTCACTTTCAATCAACAGAACATCATTAAACTGCCTTGGCAACAAAGACAGATATTCAAAACAAAAGGTCTGGAACTGCTAATTTCATAGTCACAAATTACTCTTCTTGAATCCATGTACAAGGCCTCAGACAATATTGCTCAATCAAGTTAATAAGATCAGACAATGTAGGCATACATAATGTTCCATCATAGGCCATACACAGATCTTTCACGAAGAAAATTGGCTAAGTTGTAGACATCCAATCTTTCTTCTAAAAGATGTGACTGGCAGTTCCAGACCGTAAAAGTTGCATTTGTGTTAAGGTAATCAAGTTATTAAGTCCGCCTAAATTCCAATCTAGTGGGGTTATACTATATGCATTCCACTCTATTCAACTATAGGACCTGCAGATAGCATCTATAAACAGATGTAAAGTAAAAAAAAAAATGAAAACCCAGCTTCCATAAAATACGTGACCAGCATTTCCAAAACATAAAAGGTGCATCCCAATCTAGTGGGATGTACTATACATCCTCTATATGCATTCCGCTCTATTCAACCTTAGGACTTACAGATATCATCTATAAACTGATGGAAGGAAAAAGTAAAATGAAATCCCAGCTTTCCCTGAAACATGTGGCCAACATTTCCAAAACATAAAAGTTGCATCCCAATCTAGTGGGGATGTACTATAAGCATTCCACTCTATTCAATCATTGGACTTACATATATCATCTATTAAAAAACGGTAAGTAAGCACATAAAATGAAAACCCAAACCCAGCACATTGGTCACCAAAAAGAATGAAAACCCAACTTCCCCTGAAATATGTGCCCAGCCTTTCCAAAACATAAAAGTTGCATCCATGCTAATATTAATCAACCCACTACACCTAAATCCAAACTAGTTTGAGTTTAGCTATCTTAATCCTATGTATCCATCCACTCAAATCAAGCAACATTCTCATCACTATTAAAAGATAGAATTAGGTGTCCTATAAAACTAAGGTGGCATTTACTTTAGAGTTTGCGAACTCAGTTTCTGAAATTTTGATGGAATCTCAACTCCAAACCACTCCCTTAAAGCTAGATGTTTACTTATGCTGTTCAGTTGGGTTAATTTAACCCCTGAATTTAGCACTTAACAACTTCTTGACGTTTTTCAGCTATCTAGTACTAGTTTGAAGATTGTAAAAGGCCCAAATAACTTCTGCTTATGCTTAGTGTGAGCCCTTTTGTCTATTATGCAATTCTGCATCTGATTGCTGCTTTTTAATGATTGCTTCATTAAAAAAAAACAGTTTTTTTTTAGATTTCTGCATAACGCTCGGTCTTTTTGCCTTTCTTCAAGCCTTTTAAAAAAAAATGGAACAACAACTGAATTTGAACATCCTGAAACAGCTCAAAGCCTCAAACACACACTTTCTCTTGCAAAATCTCAACAACTGAGCCTGCAAAATCATTTTTTGGTGAAATCGAAAACAAAATGCCACCTAATGTGCTCTAAATCACCGATTATACTACACTAGTTCTCTAACAAGTTCAAAAGTAAACTCAAATGGAAATACTCTGCTAAAATCAAGCACTTAAACTAAAAACATTTAAAAAAAATATATATATATATATAAAGTACCCTGTTTTGGTCGATAACGTCAACGATGACGACGAGCCTCCCATAGTCCTTCCCGTAGTTAACGAGTGCAACTCTTCCGATCTCCACGAACCTCTTGAACGGCTGAACAACAAAATCAAATACAATTTTTTTCAAGTTTCAAAAAAAATAAAATCGTAGTAGTACCGGACATACATAACTGTGAAAAAGGTGAACTAGAGAAATCAGAAAACTGAAAATTCACAAAAACACACCATTTTTACTGATCTGAAGGAGCTGTGAAGCTGCGAAAAAGAGTGAGATGAAAGAGAGGATTGTGTTAGGGTTTACAATGAGGGGATTATAGTGCTAGGGTTTTTGTTGCTTCGGGTAATGGGCCACTATAGTATGATATGGGCTTAGGCCCAAATTTTATGATTACAATGTAGATGGGTTGGGTTGATGGGTTGATGTTGGCGAGGGGGGGAGGGGCGGCGAGTATAAATGATCAATTTTGGGATCACTATTTAAGTCATAACTCACGACTATAAAAAATAGGAAAAATTGTATATAATAGTAAACTATTAATTCAAATTAAATGTTATAACCACAATTTGATTTAATTGTACCGTAGCAAACAGTTGTCATTCGTCTCTCTCCCTAGGCTTCTCGCGCGCCACTCTCGCCAGTCTCTCCCTTGCCTCTCTCGCTTTTATACAAACACAAATGTATAAAATGTGTTTGTGTTTGTATAAAGCGAGAGAAAACTGTATATATAAATGCGAATACATATATTTTCGTCTTATACACTTATAATTATACAAATATAGATCTTTCCCTACCCAATTCTCTTTTGTCTTTTTCTCTTTCTCGCTTTATACAAACACATATTATACAAATTATAATGTATAATTTGTGTTGTATAAAGCGAGAGAAATTTGATATACAAATGTTTTATTTCTATTCAATTGTATAAAAATTCAAATTTTATGCAGATATACAAACACATAAAATTGAATTGAGAGGCTGTCAGCGATTTATACAAACGAGAGGCTGCCAGCGATTTATACAAAATTATACAAATTTGAAGCTCCTGCCAGCGAGTTATACAATCTAATGCTCCATAGCAAACATAAAGTTTGTTATGGAGCGCAATTATACAAACTATAGTTATAACATACAAATATGATTTTTATGTTTGTTATATATGAAAGTTGCTCTAAAAAATAATTATAAGTTGAGACATATCGAAAATAACTTTCGACATATGTGTCATGAAGTTGAAAATACTATGTGGGGTGGAGATGAGGCGAGCACCAGATGACGATTTTAGGATCATCATTCAAGTCACGGCTAAGGTCTATGAAATTTTGTAAGTTCTGTTATTTCAAAATAATTTCCAACACATGTATTTGAAGTTGAAAAAAAATAGTTTCAAATTTTGTCTGAAGTTTGACATGTTGTTTGTGCAAGAAAAAATCAGATATACAGTTAAATTTTTATTTGCAAAAGATTAAATTTTCAATAATTGATCCTGAAGTTTAATTTATTAGGTCTTAAGCTTTGATAATTGCAATTATTAAAGTCTAGTTTCAAAAATGTATATTAGATTCAAATATATATGTTTGAAATTAAAATCAACTGTTTTGTTAAGTTTGAACTATCTATCCTCATTTCAATCAACGTTTTGAAGTTTTTTCAATAATATTTACTTGATTTTAACTTGCTTTATATTTGAATTTCAAAATTCACTTCCTCAAATTGTAATAAGACGGATTTTTAAAAAAAATGTTTTTCAAAATTCTTATAAAATTTGTTTGATTTAAACTTAATTTTCATATTAGATATTCTATATTCGCTTCTTTAAACTTGTAGGATAACAATAATATTTCAACAGTATTTTAAAATCTTTTTGTTGAGATTTTTTAAATTAAATTCACTTTTTGTATTTACTCCTAACTTGTTTAATTATTCATAAGTTTGATTGATGTGACAAAATATGTTAATACTATTCAAACAGTTTAAAATCTTAAAGATTAATTATTTGAAAAATTCATATGAAAATTATGTTATACCATTATGTACATTGAGAGGTTTTTTATATTAGGAAAAAATAAATTCACTAGCTTGTTATTTTTCACATAGTACTTTATTTATAGTAAAAATTTTTTTGCATCAATTCATTATCTGGTATAAACTATTCAAAGTAATCAAATTTGAATAACAATTCAAACTTTGGACTGGAGCCTCAATAACAATTCAAAATTTGAACTTTTAAGATGAAATTTGACTTTGACAATATATTTCAACTTCAAATATGTTATTTGAAATTCAAAAATTTTAACTCAATATTTTAAATTTTGTTCAGTAGAGTTTAATTTAATTTTGAGATGATTATATTTTATATATTTTGATCTTTCTTTATATAATCATAAAGTTTGAAATAGTTATGCGCACCTCAACTAATTTTATAAAATTTGATCTCCTACTAGTAACATATATCAATTAATTTTATCTATAATAAAAGTTAGATCATATGGGGGAAAAAATCATAATTTCATTTAACACAACTTCTCGAGGAAATCCTTATCATATAGTTCTCACAATTCCGAATTATCTGAGTTATATCATCTGTCTTGAAGTACTTGTCATATTTTTTTTTATAGTTATTTTCATTAATATTCAAAATTAAATTATATTAGATTTATTTTAATATTTTTAAATTAAAAAATTTAAATTATATAAAAATATTGTAAGTTATTTTTGTATTAAAGTAATTCATATTAGTATAATGAATAAATTACCTTCTAAAATATAAATCAAAATTTATATAGCTTGACTTTTAAAAAAACGTGATAAGTAATTTGAAACATAAAAGGTAGCAAATATTGGATACATTTTGACATTAAAATTTTCATTCCGTAATTATAAATAAAACACCCAAAAAAACTAAGCTAGTTCAATAATATGATAGTATATCAAAAAGACGTAATGTATTTATCAACCAAATTAATCAAAATAATAAAGAGAGTACGAACGTATAAAAGATAAATATCAACAATCTTTTCTTATAAAGTTATGACTATATACTATTTAAATGCGATGACCTTTTTTCTTTTTCTTTTTTAGATATTCATAGTTAGAAATTTTCTATGTGCACTATATTAATAATAAATAATTATCATTTTATACAAAATATATTTCTTACAAAAAAATATTATTTTTTTATAAAGAATGTGCCTTTATAATAAAATGTCAATTTCTAAAAGAATTAAATAATCACAGTGAAATAGATTATAACAAATAACGATCTAGAATTATTCGATTATACAACAAAAATAATATATCTAGTGAAATTTCACTAAGTCGGTCTGTGGAGGATAGAATATACGCAGATTTTAGCACTTCCTCGTAGAATTAAAAAAGTTGTTTTCGAAAGACCATCGGCTTAAGTGTATCAAACCCAATAGAAGAAGAAGAAAACAATGAAAAAAGCAGTCATTAATACAAAAAGCGGTGCAAAGTCTACAAGAGAGGAATACTAACAAATATAAAAATAGTGTAATAATTGAAAACACAACAAATGACATATGGCAAGAACTACAAGGTACGACTAGTACTACAATTACTATCCCTCTATCCTAATATGTGACATCCATCCTTTCCATTTAGAGTCATGTCCTCGATAATATGAAGTTACGTCATGTTCTGTCTAATCACCTCTCTCGGATACTTCTTCGACCAACATCTACCCCTCCGCATGCCCTCTACAACCCGCCTCTTGCACCTGCTCACGGGGCATCAACACACCTCCTCTACATATGTCCTCTAAACCATCCCATCTGTTTCCCTCATTTTGTCCACCACAAAAACCCTTGCCACCTTCTCCAAGATAACGTTATTTCTAATCTTATCACTTTTAATATACCTACACATCCATCTCAACATTGCATTTCACAAAATATATCTTCCGCACATGAAATATTTGACTACACTACTAATTAAAAATAACAAGATGCAAAACCATTTATCGCTCATTTATATCTAAATCCTCGACATTCATACCCTCCTAGTCCGCCTAAATAAATATAGTATAATTTTTATCAAGGAGCAGGTAATACAGTTGGAAAATGGGGTCTTTCTATGCCAACTCGGTAACACCTACAAAAAGCACAAAAATTCTCCTCGCTGGTGCCCATTAATCATCATTCTTAATAATTTTTTCGTATTCATTACTTCACCTCTTTCCACCAACATCTTACTTTGTAAAAATCGATTTGAAAAATTGTATCTTTTGCTATATGATACTAATTGAATCGTTCGATAGTCTTTTTGCAGTTGTAAATTTGTCATTCTATAAGCTCCATCTCGGATTTTGTGCGATCTTTTTGATAATTTAAACAACCCCAAGACATGGGCAACTCAATAATAGCTGCCTGCAAAAATGGTAAGGGTTTTTGAGCTTTATTGTTGTTTTCTATATTTGGGTTTTGTTGAAATTTGTACTGTAATTGTATTATTGAAATTGGGTAGTTGGGGTTTTGTCAATTCGAATCCGAATTCAAATGTAATGTGTATATGGGATTTGTCATTGTAAGCTCCATCTCAGATGGAATTTTGTGCGATTTTTTTTGATAATTTAAACAACCCCAGGACATAGGAACTCAATAATAGCTGTCTGCAAGAATGGTAATGGTTTTTGAGCTTTATTGGTGATTTTTCTATATTTGGGTTTTATTGGAATTATACTGTAGTTGTATTATTGAAATGGGAATTTGGGGGTTTGTCAATTCTAATTCGAATTAGTATTTTGGGTTTATCATTGTAAGTTCCATCTCGGATTTATTTTGATAATTTAAACAACTCAAAAACATAGCTGCCTGCAAAAAGGTAATGGTTTTTGAGCTTTATTATTGTTTTCTATAGTATTTGGGTTTTATTGGGATTGAAAAAGGTCTAGGAGAAACAGTCTCTCTATTTCCTTAGGTAGGGTAAGATCTGTTATGCGTTACCCTCCCCAGACACCACTTGTGGGATTACACAGGGTATGTCGTTGTTGTTGGTTTTGTTGGAATTATACTGTAATTGTAATGGGTATTTGAGGGTTATCAATTCAAATGCAAATTCAAACTGTAATGGGTATTGAGGTTTCATGCTCGTTGTCTGCAAGAATGGTACTAATTGTTACTCTATATTGACACTTTTCTTTTTTTCGAGATTTAAGCTAAGTAAACTTTGATTGAGATTTTATAATGTATTTTTCATCATATTGACATGAGGAAAATTGTAACTTATAGTACTTTTCCGAATAGTTTTTGAATATCAAAATTTTAGTTTTGAAATACTTAGTTGATCCAATCTAATTTAGCTTCAAAGATTAGTCAAATTGACTCTTTGGAGCGAAAGGTGCCACATATATTGGGAAAATGGAGTATGATTTTTACCTATTCTTCTTCTTCTTCTTGTGGATTTTGGATTGTGATTTTTTCTATAATTATAATGGGTATTTGAGATTTATGTTTGAATAACAGGGGATTCTTCATTGGAGGATCTAGACTCTTATTTTCCTGTTAGACCAGAATGCCGAGCTGATGTTCCTAATACTCGATTCAGACCTAGGGTGAGTTGAAACTTCATTCGTTTTCATCATTTTATTTATGTTCTGCTAAATTTTGCTTATATACACAACTTTGGATAAAAAGAGGAGGTTGCGGACTTAGAGGTGGATCCCGAATTTAGATTTGATGAATTAAGCCTTTTGTTCTTACAATTTCATTCATTACATTTTTGAAATTATGGGTTCAAAATTTAATATTCGTTGAAATTTTACTAATTTAACACATATTTATGCTCTATATCGAAGATACTCGACTTAGTTGAACCTATAAATAAGGTTGCAGCAGGATCTGGCTGCTGTAGGTTGACGGTCATCATTAAAATAATCAAACCATGTTGATTTCTCCAATATAAATGTATACAGAAGTCATAATGTCGACCAAAGTTAGTGTGGGATTGACACTTTGTTTGGTTGAGTAGACAACAAATTTATATGTTACTAGTTAATGGATTCCACCCTTTGTTATTTTAGGTAATTACCCGTGTCCTTTTAAATTCAACTACTTTAGCATTTACTTGATTGTTTCATTTTAGCTCTCTCCCCTTTGGTTTAGAGAAGTCTAATTCTAATCTATCAATTAGGTGAATATATACACGCTTGATTACATAAATGTGTTAAAAGAACTAGAATATCCTGTTGTAGTTTTTGTGACGTTTATCTCAGTTTCTTTCCAAGTCCTTCTAAAGAAATGATTTTATAAATTCTCATGGCAGATTTATTCACTATGTACCTTTGTGCACTTCCTATTTTTGGGGAAGTGCTTGATAGGCAGGAAGAACTCTCAGTGAAAGAAGATGGAAGGCTGCATTCTCTCAAGAGGGTTATTTGGATATAGCAGGTGTTCTTAGACGAATCCAACGAGGGGTACTTATTCTCTCTCTCTTGTTCAATGCACATTTTTAATAAATTTACTGTACCACATTGTCATTTCCCTATGAACAGAAACATGATCTTGTCAAGTGGATTGCTTTAAAACTTTAAAGATCTCCAAGTTGATGGTGGTCCTTTCACCTACAACACTATGGTTACATCTATTTCTGTGGTTCATTGTGAAAATTAATTGCTACTTGGTAGAAAGTCAAATTTCAGCTGTCTATTCTTCATTTTATCTTGTAATTCCCAGTTTGGAATATTGGACACTTATATGACTAAACCATTTTTCTACTTCAATATGACAGCCCTTCACCCACTGGATTTCTCTCTAGTTCATGTTGTCCATTCCTTCTTTGTACTCCACCTTTAGCTTTATAGTGATTTCCTAAGATGATAATGCATTTCGCTCATGGTCTCCTTCTCCTACCTTGCCCTTTTCATGACTTTGACCTAGTTGAACAACGCCAATCCTCATACTACTTGCCATCAAGAACAAATTAATCTGCTTTTTAGTGAATGTGAACAGTTCATATATTTTTTAGCAAGTGCTTTTGCCACCCGGTGAGGTTTTAACTTGAACCAAAGTTGCTCATTTGGTGGACATTTGGAGAATAATAGATCCTCAATTTGTGCAAGTGGTGAACTGCTGAAGGTGAAAAACTTCATCAGACACCAATTTCATCAAATACTCTTGCTCAGTTATCTCCACTTATAGAAAGATTATTTCATTAACTATAATGAGATAGAAGGTTCATTCCATTTGTGGTTTTCCAGCAATGTTATTTCAGTTGGGAGCCTTGATAGAAAAGCATTTAAGATCCTCTTTTTGTGTTAATAGTAGAAATTTTTTATGATGTAAGAAGTTTTAACTGCTCTGTGAATAATAATAAAGGGGAAACAATCGGTTCGCTTATTCCGGAGCAATAATTGTTTTATCTACGCTACAATAGCTTGTTGGTTTGAGTTTGGACAGTTTCGGAAAGTCGAAATTATACAAAAGTTTAGCCGGTAAAATTATTCATGATTCAGAACAACATTTCGGCATAGCATTGATTACACTTCTATAAACTATATATTAGGCAGCTAATCTGATCCACCATTAGCACGCCCATTGAGTTTATTATAAGGAGTCATTGTCTATCACAAATATCCAATCTGCTTGCTGTTTAGCTGGAAGCTTAAGTCTTAAGAACTCTGATGCTTATTGATTATTCTGTGAATGCTAGGGGATTCATCCATCAATTAAAGGGGCTGTATGGGAGTTCTTGCTGGGTTGTTTTGATCCCAATAGCACATTTGAGGAAAGAAATGAACTTAGACAACAACGGAGGTAATCTAACTCGTTTCAGCTATGGCCTAAGAGTTACACTTATTCAATATAGACTATAAATAGTAGAGGTAATCAACAATCATAACTATAGGGACTCATTATGCATTGAATTTGTTCAATTTGATGCATAAACACATGCAGCTATCGAAGGCCCTCTGTGTAATTTACACAAAAAACTTTTCATGTTCATAGAGTTATTCTTATCAAAGATCAACTTTCTGAATCCTGATCTAGTTAGGACTGAGACCGAGGTGAGCCGATTTGGATTCAGTTGGGCAAGTCTGGTTTAATCAAGCTCTCCATAATGAACAAGCCAAGTTTCAGACAATTTTGTTAGGTTCAGCTTGGTTTAGTTTTTCTTATCAGAAGGACCCCTTGGCAAAAGATTGCCAATGAACTTTGAAATCTTTACGTATTGAGGTTCAAATCTTTGTGCCTTTAGTCTTAACTACAAAAGCTGGAAATTGGTGTTTTGCAATAGTTGACGTTTATAGTTACAAACTTCCAACTATATTGAAAAAAGAATGCACAGACATATAGTCGAATCCTTGACCATTAAGTTCTCTGGTATCTTTATTCTTGAGTCTTGGCATTCAATTGAAAATGAGTGCTACAAGATAATTAAACATAGCCAAGAAAAGATTAAATTCATCGGTAAGGGGACTGCCAGAGATTGATCTCATCAGTTGCTCTCATGTGCCTCATAATGTATTGGAGGACCAAAAAGAAGAATGGTCAGTCAAAGATTGAAATTTAGAAATAAAAATAGTAAAGACAACTGTAATAATGATACCATGAACATACAAAAAAGATAAAGACAACAAAAAATTGTCATGAATGACAGGGCATATGCAGTATTATATCACTCTTTGCAAGCTTTTATCTTTCTTCTGGGAAACTTTCCTTGACAAGTGTGTGCGCACCTTTGTGGGGAAGTGGTGGTGGGTTTAATAAGTTAACAATGAAAAAATGTATTTTTGCCTGGAGAACCAAATTATAAAAGTATACTATCACTAACAGCTGAAAACATAACCGTGCCTTCTTTCATCCTTATAATATTCTTTTTCTTTAATAAATTTCTTATAACTTATTTATGAGTTGCCTAAGAATCTGAATTTTTATACTCAGAGAGCATTATGCTGCATGGAAATCTGAATGCCAAAAACTAGTACCTGTTATTGGCAGTGGAAAATTTACCACAAATGCTATAGTCACGGATGATGGCCAACCTATAGAACTTGCAAACACTACCAGTAATGGGCAGGATACTAACAATGGCATGCCAGTCGATAATGGTGTTTATGAGAAGAAAGTGGTCCAGTGGAAGCTTAACTTGTCCCAAATTGGTTAGTACTCATACCGCTACTATCTCTAGTTTTAATTTGCAACTCTATACATTCATATTTGCTGCAGAGCTCCCTGTATCTATCTCTCTATATCTATCTGTGTCTGTATCGTAGAAGAAGGGTGGGTGATTGTTGGAAAAACTTGAATTTCAACAGACATTCTCTTTCCAGTCTGTCTATCACAATCATTTGTTCATGTTCTCAAATTCTTTCCAGTTTGAATAACTAATGGCCAATAATAAACTGTTTTCCAACTTTATGCTTTTTCAACAAAACTTAAATAGTCAACATAGCTATAACTTTGAGGTAGTTCTTAGTTGTGCAGAATATAACCAAAGTTTGTTATTCTAAAGATGTTTACTCCCCCTCAACTCCCATTGGTTATGGTATTCGAGATGAAGGGATTGATACATGGAACATTGCTTTTCCAATATAGTTATTATGTTTGAAAAATTTTCTGTGAATTAGTCACTGTGTAATTCGATGAAATTCAGAGGGGGAGGGGAGAAGAGGAATTAAATGTCGGAGGAGTATGTAGATTAAGTATGTGCGCACTCCAACTAAAACCCTTTATATAGTCTGTCTTCTGGATTAAAAGAAGAAATCGGGTAATTTAATTAAAATTGTTTTGTTTGTTGATTTGGGATTTTCCATCCAATTGAAGGGTACGGGTGACAAGTTTGTAGACGGCAAGGGTATAAATAACTTGATTTTAACGGTAAGGGTGAAGTCAACTAATAAATCAAAGTTGAGGGGTATTTTTGACACTTTTCCCTATTTTGTACTCAAATATAGAATATTTACTTGCCTTATTAATAAATGGATTATCACCCACCATATTATACGTAACCTAAGACTCATATAAGGAGCACCTTTTGTACATTGTTAATCAAGTCATTCAGAAGTCCCTTGCATGTTTTTTTCTCATTATGCCCGCCAATGATGCTAGATTCAAAGTTTCAACATTTCACTTAAGTTCCAATTTAAGTTGTTCAACTCCAGACAGATTTTCTCCCACATGGTACATATAGTTTATTATGTTGAAGGTTGTTGACCGATCAAAAGCTATCGTCAGTTTCGAACAACAGTAAGAAATTTAAATGAGCTTTGTCAGTCTTCATGTGTCCATGTTCCATTATAATGGATGAATTGGAAAAATGGAAATGCCATTCATTTTGCCTTTTTAAGGAAGATTGTGCATCAGTATAGACTGATTTCCTGAAAATATCTAAAACTGTCATGGCTTATGACGTTGTTTAGGTCTGGATGTTGTTCGTACGGATCGTTCTCTTGTATTTTATGAGAATCAAGCTAATCAGGCAAAACTCTGGGATGTGCTAGCTGTCTATGCATGGATAGATGAAGATATTGGTTATGTTCAAGGTATTATAGCAGTATTTAGAAACTAATTTTTTGAAACATCAAGGCCGTTTGTAAACCTTCTGTCTTATTTTCTGAACAGGAATGACTGATATTTGCTCCCCAATAATTCTTCTTCTTGAGAACGAAGCAGATGCATTCTGGTGCTTTGAACGTGCAATGCGTAGATTGGTATGTCCCTGTTGTTTCCATTCATGCTTGTTGCAGACCTAACATATATGAATAAATAGACAAACAAATGTGTTTCTTCTTTAACATCGCAAGGTTTTATATGAGGTAGTCACATGATTCATAAATTTAAGCTTTAGCGCTACCCATTATACAAAGATTTTTCACTTGCTTGACCGAGAAAAAAATAGCGAGGTCCGCATGTGAGATGATGTGTTGCCGGCCTAAAATAAATAAATGTGCCCCATATTTGGCAACTTAAGATTTTAGATGAGGCACTTGTTCCTTATTGGTGGTGTAAGGGTTTCCAAAGAGGTTTATAGATTCTTGGGCCATACCACCCATAGGTTTTGGGTTGGATGCTCAGATTCTTTGAAATTGCATTAGATCCGAAGGTTGGTGAGCTTGTTCGTGCCACCATTTTCTATCTTCATGTTCTATCATTCCGTCTTCTCTCTAAACTAAGCCCATGGCGCTGCTCTGGGTTTCTTTCTCTAACTCAATTCAACCCATTGAGCCATTAATTAACATGGCTCCGGACCCACTATTAGCCTGTTGAACCTAATGTCTCCCTCTACTCCAGGCCCTTTACTGTTGAGCCTCCTCCCTTCAGCTTCAAAAACAAAAAATAACAAAAACAAAACCCAGTGTAATCTTACAAGTGGGTCTGGGGAGGCTAGAGTGAACAAAAAATAAAGAAGGCAAAAAAATAAGAGAAAAATCAAATCCACATTTCAACTCTAGAACCCAGGTTACTCGTGCAAGAGGGTGTTAAGAAATGCACTAGTCCATAATCGGTTATATAAGGGATTTCCAAAGAGTTTTATAATATCCAGGGACACTCCACCCATTGCCTTAAGGTTTGGTCTCGATGCTCATATGTTTTCTCATTGATAATGCTGATTGGTTGAGGTACCTTAGCTTAACATCCATACACACAAAAACAAAAGGAAAAGAATAAAGGAAAATCCACATTCTGGTCATACCTTTGGTTGAACTTTACTGGATGATTTGCTTTGGGTTTCTCTTGTAATGATAAATCACACGCTCCAGCATTAAGTTAATGTATACCTATTTCATGTTTCACTTTCTAACTGTATTTAGCTTTCATATGGTTATATTACCAGAATACTCATGCAACAACCCTGTTGTCCCCAAGGAAAGGGGAGATAAACTTGTGCATATACATATGTTCTCTTTAGTAACTTCTTTATTCAAACTTGTGCAACGGTGTGCTAGTTATTTCCTATGTTTATGCCATTACTGCATATATAACTACTCCATATTCGATTCAACAGAGAGAAAATTTCAAGTCCAGCGCAAATTCTATAGGAGTGCAATCTCAGCTGAGAGCCCTTGCACAAATTGTTAAAATTGTCGATCCAAAGCTTCATCGACACCTCGGTAAGGGTTTTCTGTTCTCTGTATATTCTTCAGTAGCTATTTCTATGAAAGAAGTAAAAAATGCATGATCTTGTCAGTGTTGTTGATTTTCCAATCAGTTCTCAATGCTAGAATGATTAACTAACATCTAAAATAGGCCTTATAGAAGTTTCCGGGAGGTTTTTTGTATGGAAGGAAGCTTTTGGACATCTTGGAAACAGAAGATGTGAACTAACAAAATGGATACATAATAATTGGAACTCTTTTGACCACTGACTGCAAACCTGTGACACCTTCGCCCCTCCCCCTCAGAGAGACAGAAAAGAGTCTAGGAGGGGTGGGGGGGTTGGGGGAGAGAGATATAGACAGAGCGAAGAGAGTCCTCTAAGGATAAGAGTTTTATTTGTTCTTGAACTAACTTAACATTCTTAATAATTGTTGTTGGAAATAAAGGAACTGGTAACTATATTGGTCTTTTATACGTTACATATTACGTTGGGCTATCATAGTGATTCTAAGTCCTGTCATTTGTTCTGATGATATGTTCCATGAAATCATGATTTATTTTATGAAACTTTTAATGCACACAGTCCAAGTTTGTTAATCACAAGATAAATATTATCTTGAAGCAATGCAGGCAATACATATATGGTATCTAGCACCTATCAAAAAGAAAAAATGCAGATTCTATGAAGGATAGCCCGAATGATTGTACTTTTTATAAGTTGGGGACAGACTCATAATCATAAGTTAAACATTGTGAACCACTAAGATCCATTTTGAAAACGTCTCTCATATATGTTGTTTGGGATGTTGGTAATATAACAAGAAATTTTTTCACGGAGGAGATATATTGGAAATCTGCATTGTTAAGAAAGCCTCAAACTGCACGCCTGACCATCTAAAAACATAAAGGAGAAAGTCTAGATATAGAGTTTACTCTCTCTCTCTCTCTCTCTTCCTCACCAACTTTTTCAATTGTAATTGGCAGAGGAGCTAGATGGCGGAGAATATCTGTTCGCATTACGCATGTTGATGGTACTTTTCAGGAGAGAGCTCTCATTTGTCGATGCACTCTATCTCTGGGAGGTGAGAAGCCCAAACCTCTTTTCATATTTATTGTTGGCGGATATATTTTGTCCCCGTCTTTGGTGTCTCACTTCAGTTAATCACATTTTTCCTGGCTACATTTTCTTTTAAGAGACATGGTTGTTTTACTTGGCAAATTATTAACTTCATGAAAGAAATGATTGTTCTACTTGGCAATTGATGCCTTTTGTGTTTAAAAGAGCGCACCACCTAAATTAGTTTGACATAAAGGTCGAGTGAAAGGATAAGGATATTTATATTTTCAACTATAAAAGAGGGAAGGATGATGAGCAAATGTAGGTCAGAGTTATTGTAATCTTCTGATTGATGCTACTTTTGTACATACTTCATATAGGTGATGTGGGCCATGGAGTACAACCCAAACATATATTCATTGTATGATAAGACTCTGGAACAACTTCCCGATAAGTTAAATGATACGCAGCGAAAGCAATATGGGAAATTTGAAAGGAGAATAGTGAGAACTGGTGCAACGAAACAGCACGACGCACTTGCCGTTTTCCTAGTTGCAAGTGTTCTTGAAACGAAGAAAAAACAGCTTATGAAAGAGGCGAAAGGCCTTGATGATGTTGTCCAGGTATTCATAAAATCTCTCTCCTCGTCTATATTCCACATTATTGTATTCTTTGGTCCTGAAAATAACATTTTTTTTCCAGATCTTGAGTGAGATAACTGGGAATTTGGATGCAAAGAAAGCACTAAATGAGGCTCTAAAGGTTCATAAGAAGTACATGAGCAAGGCAAGTTTTTATGTTCCCTGTTCTATGCTTTTCCCAACCCCCTCCCAGCACACACATCCCAAAGGATAAAGAAGAAAGGATTTAAGTTACGAATCCCAGTCATTATGAATGGTTACCTATAGTTATCTCTTATGCGACTTAAATAGTATGAAAAAACTTTTTTACATTGTCCGTTAAACTCAATAAAGAACCCCCCGGTCCCCGTCTCTTTGTTCTGGTACATGAGCAAGGCAAGACGTTTCTTTGTTCCCTGTTCTCTGCTTCTCCCAACCCCCCAACTCACACATCCCAAAAGGAAAAGAGGAAAGTATTTAAGTTATGTAGACTTGCAACATTTTAACCTATTGTAATAGGTCATCTGTTTTATTTTTCAAGTTACGAATCCTGGTTATCATGAATGATTACCTATTGTTATCTCTTAGCGACTCAATAGTATAAAATTTCTTTTAACATTGTCCGTTAAACTCAAGAAAGAAACCCACTCCACCCTTCGACGGGGCCTTTGTTCTGGTACATGAGCATGATATCAAACATTTTAGTTGGCTCATAAGATGCTCATCAATGCAGGTGAAAACGACCTAGATGGAGTTGCTATTCATCACTGCAGCAAGTACCCCTTTTGCTCAATGTTTTGCTGTACTTTTTATGCTCATTCTTTATTGTGGGAGTGATTTCTCCCTTCTTGCATTTGGTGTATAATTCGTTCTATTTATTAATGATTACAAAGAAAAGAACTTGTACATAATAGTCTTTGCTATGAGATGTACATGATGTGCTTTGGTTGTAATATTTGAATCACATTCCTCAATCTGAAAAATATTGGAACATCATAGATCATACCATATGTTTCATTTTATCTTATTTTTAGAATTTCTGTTTTTCCTATCTAAGATATGATCATTCACCACTAGATGTTTATTAAAAGGATTATTATTAAATGGGCTGTTCTGCACAAAGCATTCCGCTTTCATGTTGGGTTTAGGGAAGAGCTCACACTCTAAGGATGTGATGTTGACATTCTATCCTAGTGCAAGCATCGATTTTACGGTTTGTCCCGGACTCTAAAATAATCCTTTTCTTTAAGGTTTTTCACTAGTGTTTGGTACCCGTGTTGAAGCTTGATTAAATTTGAATTCACGTAGAAAAGTTTTACATTGAGGGTAAACATTTGCTAACAAAACGACTTTATATTCAGGGGTACTTGAACACGAAACCTTTGGTTCAGACACTTGATTAAACAAGAAATATCGGAGGAAAAAATAAATCATTTTGCTCGTCTTCACATCATTTACAAGATCTTTGAAATAGTAACAAAGTTTCACTTGCACAAAAGGTAGGTTGATTTACACAAATGTCTCTTTTTAGGTTGTCATTTAGATTTTAGAATTGTTTTTATTTTTAAAAGTTGGTACAAATGTAGTTCTTGAAAAATTACTCATTCAACATCAAGACTCAGGTTTAATGTTCGTTTATGTAATATTCAACCTTATAGATAAAATATTAGACTATCGTCTAACATTTGGAATAACTAATAAAATTTTAAATTTTGAGCTAATAGTTTCTTATAAGATTTTCAGTTTGTTCACAAGAGATTTTTAGAACATGATTATATTATTTCTATAAGAAACTTTTTGTTTTAAAAAAAAACTTGTCTTATTTAAATTTATGACTATTATTTACATGTGTCTACTAAGCTAGTATTGGCTGACACGTTAATTTTTTTTATTTAGATCTATCTTTATTAATAGTCAAGATATCCTTTTTAAAGATTATGTATATAGTATATCATTGGAAATTTAAAAAAATTCTATTCATTTTTTATTTCAAATTCCTACAAAATTGTCTTTATGGTTTTAAAAGATGACGAATTATACTCAATAATCAATATCACATAAAATTTAATCAACTCGAAAATGTTACAATTTGTTGAAATAATGTAGACGTAGTGAAAGCATAACAATACTTGTCACTACAATAAAAGTTCCAAATAGACGAAATTAACAATTTATTGAAATTGCGATTTAGTCACATGACGATACGTATATAAAATTTTATGCTTGTTAGAGAATTTGTGTACAATTTATCCTAACTAGCTTCGTTTGTACTTCCCTTCGTAGGGAAGGATAGGAAAAAGAAAGAGATTAGATAACTATAGAGCAGATTTAGATCTAATCAGCAAGGTGTACGGTCTTGGACACTTAACCAAGCTCTGGATGAGTAATGTCCGCCTTCACCTTATTCTACTTTTCTTAACCTTCGACTTGGGCGTGGTGAAGCAAGGGTCAGTGAGATCGACCCCGATCAGTGCAGTTAGATAGTTACAGTTGGTAATTTCTTCAACAATTCTAAATCGCCGTTGTCACCAATCTTTGATTATTTTTAAAATGCTTTTTCTTCTTCATTTGCACATATAAAAAATGTTTACAAATAAGAAAGTGCTACCATTACATTGTAGTGGCCACCATTAGGCCTCAAAAAATTTGACAGCTAATGAAAAAAGTCAGAAGCAAGATTCTGAAGAGTAAAATATATAAAAAAGAATCTCTTAAATAATAAAAAATAAACTTTAAAAAATGTTAAATAATTATCATTCCTAATATTATGGGATACTTCTGGTTATGAATGACCATTAATTCATTGCCATTGAATTGATGAAAATGTTGCTTTAACATGTTTTTTCCTTTGTGATGATTAAAGAGGAGTCAAACCTAAATTTCATTTTTAGGGTTTGAATCCATTTAATTTCTTGAAATGTATTTATACTTTGAATTTATACTTACAAATTCAAGAAAACATTTGTTCACTTGAAATAAAAATTCAAAATTCTCATTTTTTATTTTGTTTTTTGTTTTGAGTTTCTACACATAATCAAATGATTGATTTCAGATGAAAATATCAGATTCTTGATTAATTTTTCACCTAAGTTGAGATTATGTCCACAAAGGTGAAAGGCCTTCTTAAAGGCCTTAGGTACATTTCTCAAGTTTTTGGTAAGTAAATTATATTTTCAATTATTTCACATTTTCATTTGTGGGTATTTTTAGATTATTGTTGAAAATAATTGTTTTATGACAACGTGAAATAGTTGAATTGACGGTATAAATCCTTCGTATTCATCATTTATGGGTATTTTTAGATTTTGAAAGGGGTGAAGGTCATAAAAGAAGATTGCGCTACCAGTAAGGAAGAAGGGGGGAGGGGGGTGATTGTTACATGACGGTGAAATAGTTGAGATCAACTGTTTCAGATTTTTGAAAATGATTGTTTTGTGATTGTCTAAAATAGTTGAGATAAACTATATAAAACTTCATAAACACGATTTTGGGGTATTTTTAGATTTTTGAAAGTGATTGTTTTGTGACGATATGAAAAAGTTGAGATAAACTATAGGAATCCTTGATATTCATCATTTGGGGGTAATTTATATATATTTTTAAAATAATTATTTTATGACGACGTGAATAGTTGAAACAAGCTATATGAATCCTTGATATTCTTCATTTGTTAGTATTTTTAGATTCTTGAAAATGATTGTTCTATGACGGTGAAATAGTTGAAATTAACAGTATGAATCCTTCATATTCATCATTTGGAGGTATTTTTAGATTCTTGAAAATAATTGTTCTATGAGGTTAAAATAGTTGAAACCGACTATATAAATTCTTCATATTCATCATTTGCGGGTATTAATGAGTGTCAATAAGTCTTAAAATTCAACAATCGAGTATGATTCGATTCTGAATAAGTTGAGATCGTTTGTATGAATCGTTTATATTTATTCTATTATTTGGTGCAGATGAGGATAAAGAAAAAGATATGCAAATTGGTTTTCCAACAGATGTAAAACATGTTGCACATATAGGATGGGATGGTCCATCAGTTGATAATCCAACCTGGGTAAATATATATATATATATATATATATTTATATTTTTACTTGTTGTATTTTTTTGTGTTCATCAATTTTTATTTTATTCTAATTATTGAATTCACTAAAAGAAATGTATTGAATCGATTCTTTTTCAATGGATAAATCAAATTTTGACTTTTCATCTTATTCTACTACTTGGTTCATCATAGTCGCTATAAGAAATATACTGAATCGATTCCTTTTAATGAATAGCTAGACTTGATTTTTTTGTTGTGTAATCACCTAGTTTTTTTTTCCTTTTCTTTTACTTGTTACATTTCTTGTGTTCATCGTTCTTCTTCTTGTATTCTACTAGTGATTCACCTCACCATATAGTCGATTTCAATTTTCATCTTATCCTACTACTTGATTCACCAGAGTCACTGAAAAAGTCCGTTGAATCAATTCTTTTTTAAAATAAATAAATAAATATATATATTCAGTTTCATTTTTTCATCTTATGCTATTACATGATTCACCACAAGATATGTATTGAATTGATTCAATTTCAAACATTCATCTTATCTTACTACTTGATTTACCATAATCGTTACCAGAAATGTATTGAATCGATTCTTTTTAATGAATAAACCCAATTTTATTATTGTGTAATCACCAATTTTTTTTTTTTTTGGCAGATGAAAGAATTTATAGCACCAGGAGCATTTCAATCAGCACCTTTAATTCCTCCTCCTGGAGAACATAAAGAAAATCCTGATATTAAATGGGTTTCTCAAGGTGTGTTGCTTTTCTCCCCTTCTTATTACTCATCTTTTCGGTGTAAATATGAATTAGTCAGACCAGAAATTATGATGTGTTGGTTAGACACACGTTATGGGATTAAACCCTATCGCAAAGAAAAACTTAGTATTAAGTGTAGAAGGACAAAGGGACGAATCCTTTTATCTACCAAATTTCGAATCGTGTGACTGACCTTGAAGGATCTCTTAATTATCAAAGAAATGGTTACAACATGTGTGATCACATTCATAGTATTCTCCTCGAATCATTTATGTGTGAAAAATAAGAATGTGTACAAAAAAAATAATGAAGGGTCAAAAACACAGCTAACATATCCCGACTCTTTTAGTTTCATATTTGATCTATTAGGTGTGTGAGTTTTCTACCTTAACTATCAGTTGTTCGCTTTTCCTTCCTGACTTTTTTGAGTTTCATATTTGAACTATCAGGTGTGTGAGTTTTCTACCTGAACTATTAGTTGTTCGCTTTTCCTATGTGACTTTTTGAGTTTCATATTTGAACTATCAAGTGTTAGTTTTCTACCTTAACTATCAGTTGTTCGCTTTTCCTATCTGAAATAGCATCATCATTCAGGGTACGAAAAGTGAACAACTAATATTTGAGGTGTGTTTCGATAAACATTTGGTGATATTTTAGGTAGGAAACTAACAAAAAACAAGATACTTTAGATGTGTTTTTGACACTTTAACTCTCTGAAAGAAGATATATCTCATATAATAGCACACCAACTCGAGACTTTAAATCTTAGATTCGCCTATTACTTCAAGAGGATCAATATTTTTTTCATTCTTTTTACACAATATGTTTCATGGAAATTGCAGATTCAAATAGAAGGTCAAGAAATGCAAATTCTTCACCACCCAAAGAAAAACAAGAGAAGCCAAGAACATCCAGGAAACATTCCACATCAGAAAATGGAAGCAATGAAAACACTACAAACAAAGAGCCTGGCACAAAATCCAGGAGTTCCAGGAGACATCATAACAAGGACACGTCCGATGGAACCAAATTGAGTGAATCCTCGAGCAAAAACAACCCCGATATCCCTAAAAAATCGCGAAGAAAGAAGTCCAAGGAGGATGGTGGCTTGAATCGACCATCAAAATCCAAAGGCACAACACAAACTACAGAGTCAAGTCCTGGATTGGAAAGTGAAAGTAGTGGAATTTCTAAAGAAAAACAAGAGGAGTGAAAAAACAACAACAATGTAATGTACTTAAAAAGTTTACATTTTTATTTTTTGGCAGCTTAGTGAATTGCAAAACTACTTTTGAGACCACACAAAAGTTTATCATTCACAATTTGTAGAGTGTGTATTGTATAATGTGTACAATCTAACTTTTTTGATACTATGTGTGTTTTGTAGCTTGCATGAGTCGATAGGTCAACGAAGGGTATATATGTTTGAGACTGAAGATAATGTTGGGGACATCTATGAGTCGATAGGTTAATGAAGGGCATATATAAGACAAATCACAAACGTTAGGAAATTTTGGTCCTTTTTGATGAAATATTGTTCAATGGTTTGAAGGGTTTTCATATTTTGGCACCTTAGTGAATTTCATAGCTAAGTTGTATTTGTGTGATTTATAAGTCATAAATTTGAATCGTGGAAGCAACCAATAATGCTTGCATTAGAGTAGACTATATACATCACACACCTTGCTAGAGACCCCAATAATTCAACTATCATCATCACTATCTATCCCCATCTTTTGTGAGAGATGAAAGTGGCCTGAAAAGGAAAAATATAAATTAAAATAACTAGTCAACTGCCACATAGACAAATTTATGCAAAATCAAACCAAATATATTACTATAAAAATATGTAATAAGATGTCAACTTCTCAAAGTCAAATTGATATTGATATGATATTGTGGTTTTCTCTTATTTTTGTTTATATATATGCTGAAGAAAAAACAACATTAATTAGTATAGGTAGTACATTATAAAAAGGAACATGAATTGATTCATATTTAAAAACATATATAATTGAACTTAAGTTGTAAAACGATATTTGAAAATTGAAGTAATTGTGGTTGAAAAATAAACAAAAGAACTTGAAAATGTTATTATTTTTCATATTCAAAGTTCTATATTTCAAGTTCGGAAAATTGAAATAATGTATGGCTTTGATAAACAAATACTTATTTAAAAACATTCACATAATTTATGGACAAGGTTTTAGACTTCTACCTATTTTTTATATGTGTTTGCGTATGTGAGAATGTGCGAAAATCTACTTAAGGATCGCTTGATACGTGGAATAAGGAAAATAATTTTGATTAATTTTATTCCATGTTAGATATGAGGTATTAGCTAATTTTGAGATTATTTTATCACACTGTTTATACTAAGATGATGAATTACGAACCCATATGAAAGGTGAGGTAAAGTAGTCCTATGGGATATCTCTACTTATCTCAGTTCTTATACCAAACAACCTCTTAAAATTTTAACAAATACTCTTTCCATTTTAATTCAAGTATCTTAGTTTAATTAGAAACAAAATTTTAAAAAATAAAGAAGATTTTGATTTTTGTAATTTTATATTAAGACATACATAATATTTCAAAAAATAAACGACTGAATTCAATCAGTGTAAACGCTTCTTCAAAGACGACCTTCTTGAGTTTTCAATTGTTTCCATCATTAAAGTTGCCTTTTGTCGCTCTACCGAACAAAAGAAATCACTATCAAACGGCTTACGATATAAAATAATACTAAGTGTAATGAAAAAATAATTCCACTATTCCAGGTGGCAGAAGCTTAACCATTTTAGAAAGTTTATTAAATTACAGATTGGTCCCATTCTAAAATCTTCTTTTCCAAATCCCACCCACTGCTTTTTCCTTTATTCCATATCTTTCCTCATAGTAGTAGAATCCTCTTCTTCACTATTTCATACCATTTGCGATTTTCTAGTCTTTTCTACGCAAAACCCATTTCAAATATCCTCACAAATACCCAAATCACAATTCAAATTAACAAAATTGAAAGATTTTGTGGGATTCTTGATTGATGCAGAATCCAAATCATTGAATTTTGAGATTTTGTGAATCATGGAGTTTGAGAAATTTGTTCAGAAAAGAAGAGAAAAAGGGAATTAATTTGATGTTTTGTTGGATTATTGATTGATCATTGAGTTGTCACACAAACTCATAGTACCAAAGTTGAGAATTTTACTATTAAGAAGAAAAAAAGTTAGAAAAAGGGTGTGTTTTGTTTGATGTTTTGTTGGATTATTGGTTGATCATTGAGACCCATATTTTGCGAAGTTGAGAATTTTACTATTAAGAGGAAAAAAGTGAGAAAAATGGTGTGTTTTGTTGGATTCTTGGTTGATCATTGAGACCCATATTTTGCAAAGTTGAGAATTTTACTATTAAGAAGAAGAAAGTGAGAAAAAGGGTGTGTTTGGTTTGATGTTTTGTTGGATTATTGGTTGATCATTGAGACCCATATTTTGCAAAGTTGAGAATTTTACTATTAAGAAGAAAAAAGTGAGAAAAATGGTGTGTTTTGTTTGATTCTTGGTTGATCATTGAGACCCATATTTTGCAAAGTTGAGAATTTTACTATTAAGAAGAAAAAAAGTTAGAAAAAGGGTGTGTTTTGTTTGATGTTTTGTTGGATTATTGGTTGATCATTGAGACCCATATTTTGCAAAGTTGAGAATTTTACTATTAAGAAGAAGAAAGTGAGAAAAAGGGTGTGTTTGGTTTGATGTTTTGTTGGATTATTGGTTGATCATTGAGACCCATATTTTGCAAAGTTGAGAATTTTACTATTAAGAAGAAGAAAGTGAGAAAAAGGGTGTGTTTGGTTTGATGTTTTGTTGGATTATTGGTTGATCATTGAGACCCATATTTTGCAAAGTTGAGAATTTTACTATTAAGAAGAAGAAAGTGAGAAAAAGGGTGTGTTTGGTGTGATGTTTTGTTGAATTATTGATTGATTAGAGAATCCACAGAGACCCAAATCACTATTTCAATTTAGGGACTCTGTGAATTTTGCAAAGTTGCCTAGAAGAGAGAAGAAAGTGAGAGAAGGAGTAGGGATTTTGTTGAAGATTTTGGGGATTGTTAGTTGATTAGAGAATACCCTTTTGATCAAAATGGAATTTTGATCCATTTTGATTTTTGCAAATAAAAAATATGGGAAGTGCTCATCACTGTTTCCATTATTCTTCAAATAGTAAAAAGTAAGATTCCTTAACCACTTCTTTCTTTGCTTGTGCATTGTTAGTTGGTATATAATGATGGGTCCTGAGTTTGTTTATCCTTATTTTAGGCTTCTAATTAACGCGTAATAGTTGGTTATAGATGAATCTTTTTGGTTATGAGTTCCTTAGCTTTCATCCTTATTGTGTTGTTTGGAGTTCAAGTTCATGCCCTGTAGAAATGGGCACAGATTCAACAACAACATACCCTGCGTAATTCCACAAAAGGAGGTGCAAAAGAGAAGGAGTAGGGGTTTTATTGTTTTTTCTTTTGAGTTATTGGTTGATCATAGACTACCCTTTTGATCAAAATGGAATTTTGATTGCAAATAAAAATATGGGAACTGATCTGGCTATGTTATGTTGTTTTCACCACTATATCCTTCATTCTTAAACAGTGAAAAGTAAAATTCCTCAACCCCTTCTTTCTTTACTTGTCCATTGTTGGTTGCTATATGATGGGTCCTGAGTTTGTGTGTCCTAACTTTAGGTTTGTAATTATTGCATAAAAGTTGGTTCTGGTTGAATCTTCTTAGTTATGAGTTCTTTGGGCAAACGAGTTAAACTCATTGTTGTTGGTGTTGCTTGCTGTTAAAGCATCGTGAGGGAGTTGGTACAATATGGAGAATGATAATTGGGTCAACAAGCCGGGGAAGGCTCAGAAAAGTTTGAAGTTGAGGAAGATGATGAAGTGCTTCTGCTCGGGCGAACAATTACAGAGAGGTGACATGGTTCCATTGCCTGATTCCCCTGCGACTAAGGATTACAGGGCAAGTGTCCGTTCATCAAGAGCCGGAGACACTGGCAATATTGAAGAAGCTGAATCATCTTTGCGCGAGAGTGGTGCTTTGAATTATGAGGTACCATATTAAATTTTCCTTTTGTGTAGTGTCCCATCTCATCCTAAACCATTTCAAGTTTCAATGGCATGTATTACAATTATTATTATTCATTCATCTGACAGTTAAACTTCATCTAATTTCTAGGAAGCAAGGGCATTGCTTGGAAGATATGAGTACCAAAACGGCAACATAGAGGCTGCTCTACATGTGTTTGAAGGGATAGATATTGCCTCAGTGACGACTAAAATGAAAGTCACCCTTGCTAAAAGAGCTCAAATTCAAAAGAGACGTTCGCAGAAGTATGATCCACCACCAATGTCCATACATGCTGTGAGTTTGCTCCTGGAAGCAGTCTTTCTTAAAGCAAAATCATTGCAGGCTCTTGGGAGGTTTAAAGGTAAGACTATACATGGTAGTTTTTCAGTTCACTTTTTGAATAAACATTATTTCTTACATGGGTTCAAACAGAGCAAAATGAATTACAACAATTCATACAGCCAAACACTGACAAGCTTTGCATTGAGGCGTATTAGTTATTGTTGTAATATCTATGTTTTACGTGTTTCAATATGATGATCATTTTCAGTTAGGACAACTTTGTTCAGTATGCTAAAGTTTTTGTGTTATGTTATCAATCGGGTTTCTTTGCAAATGTTTTTATATGTAAAAGTTTAGTTCAACTCTGTTGAAGTTTGCGCTGGCTCTCTTACATAACTGTATCCATCCTTGGGGCCTTCCATGGGACAATGTGAATTATTATCTGTTTTTGTTGATTGCTAGTGCTTGTTTAGTTCATTGTTTGGTCTTATTTATTCTTTTAAATCACGTGTTAATTTCTCCAAAATGATCTGGTTTAATTCATAATTTGGCTTTTCAGTTAGATATCTCACTTGTAGGGTAGTATGAGAATAGTGTATGTTACTTCTGAGAAACCTTACAAGCACACATCTTTCCTGCAGCAGATTTTTTTACATTCTTACCATGCCGTGTCTATATGTGATTGTGAACACAGCATGATTAGGAATTACATATTCGACATCTTCATCTGATGCATTCTCCAAATATTTTTGCAGAAGCTGCTCAATCATGCACTGTTATTCTGGACATTGTTGAATCTTCATTACCAGAAGGCTTGCCTGAAAACTTTGGTGCTGATTGTAAATTGCAGGAGACTCTCAGCAATGCTGTCGAGCTGCTTCCACAATTATGGATACTTGCAGATGCTCCGAAGGAAGCAATTATGTCATACCGCCGAGCTCTACTTCGTCAGTGGAATCTTGATGTTCAAACTAATGCAAAGATTAAAAAAGAGTTTGCGATTTTTCTTCTATACAGCGGAAATGAATACAATCCCCCTAGTCTCAGATTCCAAATGGACAGTTCATTTGTTCCCCGAACCAATATTGAAGAGGCCATTCTTCTCTTAATGATTTTATTGAGAAAGGTTACTCTACAAATTATAGAGTGGGATCCTTCGATTGTTGACCATCTCTCTTACGCATTATCTATCTCAGGTGGCCTATGGGCTCTGGCTAACCAAGTAGAAGAGTTGCTTCCTAGGAATATAGATCTGTGTGAAAGGCATCATATCTTAGCTCTCTGTTATTACGGAGAAGGAGATAATTTCACCGCCTTGAACTTGTTGCGGAAACTATTGAGTAGTGCCGAGGATCCCACTTGTGTTCCAGGTTTGTTACTGGCTTCAAGAATCTGTGCTGAAAGCTTAGAATGTGCAGAAGATGGCATAAATTTTGCTCGTAGAGCCATTGAAAGTTTGCAAGGTAGATGCAATCACCTGATGGGTGTTGCAAACTATGTCTTAGGTCTTTCACTTTCAGCACAGTCTAGAGCAGCGATGACAGATTCTGAGAGGGTTAGGATGCAATCAGAGGCACTTCAATCCTTGGAATCTGCTGGGAGACTGACAAAGATGAATGACTCCAATGTCATTTACCATCTTTGTGTAGAAAATGCGGAGCAAAGGAACTTGGATACTGCACTCCATTATGCAAGGTGCTTTGTTGAATTGGAAGGTGAGTCTACTCTGAAGGGGTGGATGCTGTGGGCTCGGGTGTTATCAGCTCAAAAAAAGTTTCCAGAAGCTGAAACTATCATTGATGAAGCTGTAGATCAGAGCGGAAAGTGGGATCAGGGAGCTTTGTTGAGAACCAAAGCTAAGCTCCAAATTGCACAAGGCCAAGTGAAAAATGCTATAGGAACATATGTTCAGCTTCTTGTTGATCTTCAGATCCAGAGAAAGAGCTTTGGATTGGAGGAAAATCTCAAGGTAAGTCAATTGCCCTTATGAGGTGAATGGACCATTTTCTAGAGTGCATCATTTCCATGTTGGGTGCTTGAATAGCCTGCAACAGGGTTACAAATGAAATAACTATACCTATGTCAGATTAATTGAGTAGAATTCGAGCTGCTTCTAAGGAGCATTTGTTGATGAGGCAGCTGTCAAGCTAGAAATGAGCCCAGAATGGTATAGGTTAATACCATGTCTATGGAAAAAGCTATAGAGTTAACCTCACTTCGCAGATCAAAAGTCCCTTAGGGGAAGATTTGAATGTATGCAATGGATTTATTCCAGAGAACTGATCTGTGGCTGAACATATATACATGTGTTGTAGCCTCTAGGAACATATTTCCTTGAGATGACTTTAAGATAAAAGTCTACATTGAACTAATTTTGCTCTTGCAGCCATTTTGAATCGGGGAGTATAGGGGTAGTCTAAAGCATAACCTTTTCTATTGAAGCCCAGCTGTCTGATAGTACCTTTTAAGTTTTAAGTATGGTTCAAATGAAACGTTCACTTTTTGGGGGTTGGGGAAGGAAGGTGGGGGTAGGCTCGCTTTATAAGATTCTTTGTGTCTTTTACCGGTAGAGGCAATTTTTATATGTTGGCTATATCCTCCCGTGCTGCTAACAAGTTTTCATTATATGGAAGGATTCAAATTAATTCTTTAGTTTCTTAGAGACTTGGTGGTAGGTGGAAATTATCTGTCAGTCACTTAGATTCTTTCCCTAGAATAGAGTTATATCAAGTTAAAAAATTAATTTGAAGTTGGTACATTAACTTGAACATTCGACTGATTAGCCCTTGCTTGCCATTTATTTCATCCACCATCATGGAGTTCTTTATAGTTTATTAACCCAGTCATTGACGATGAGGTTTGCAAAGAGATTGATTACAAAGAGACCATGCTACCTGAAAAGCCACACATGCTTAAACTATTGTTTTTAAGCAAGCAGATCTTATTCCGCTGCTTCCGTGCTCTTCTTTTGCTCTTTAATCTGCAACAAAGCTTGCAAATTCGACTTAACTATCCTTCTTTCTTACAAATCTCTTTCTGTTGTCTTGTGTGCTACCCCTTTCTACCCCCTCATGAAATTATGATTATTATCTTATATTATTTTGAAAAAGAAAGAAGATATGGCGTTTGATGATCATTTATGTAACAGAAGGAGAAAGACTTCAATAGAACTATGGAGCTGGAAACCTGGCATGATCTTGCTTCCATCTACATTAAATCATCCCGGTGGCAAGATGCAGAGTTCTGTCTTTCCAAATCTGAAGCCATTAGTTGTTATTCCGCTTCTAGATTGTATATTGCTGGTAGATATATTTCACACTCATTTTCTCCTCATGCATTGCTTAGCGCTTACTATCCTAACATATCCACGTGTCTCAGATGCTACATTTTTATTGTTATAATATTCATGAGAAAGCAATAAAAGGTTATTACAGTCCGTATGCAATATAGAGTCATTTGGCTATTTCTTATATATGAAAGCCAAGGAAGAAAACATATGTGGCGGATATGATAATTTTAGCTTTGTGATCCCATAGGCTTTGCATTTTATTACTGGTATCCTGGGAAAATTTAAACGTCCCAAGAGTTCTGCAATAGCTCTAGCAGTATTGTATTCCTGTCTGATACAAACATATATTTTGCAATGTCTTCAGCGGTCCATTCTTTCCTCTTAAATTAACATAATCTGGTAATATGGAAGTGATAGTAATACCTATATTCCATGGGACCTTGTCAGACCCGAGGGAGTGACTCTTTCTATTGACTCAATTTTTTCTGTGTGGCTTATCTGTCGATTAGCTATGCTCAATTTTTCGTTGTTAGTATCAGATATCCACACCAGCATCTGATTTTTCAGAGAAATTGTGAGTAGAATGTTGATTGGTTCTTCCATGTCACCTGTCACCTGTCACCCCTGGTTGTGCATATATGGATGTTGGAGGATGAACCTACTTCTTTTCCACCAATTTCTTCTACGTAATTAGTTTTTGCTTCAGACATCAGGAGTCATCTTTGAAGTTACAAGGTTTTGTTTATGTAGTGATCACATATTTCTTATTTGGGCTAGCTACCGGCTTTATAGTGTACTTACTCCCTCCTTAGCATCTAGAAGGTCAAAATACTTTTAATTCTAGCCCCTATCATGTACTCGGAACTTCTACGATGTTTCTCGGACTACAAATGATAATGTTTACTCTATGTTGTAGCATGATGAACATGCTTCTGCACACTTCTAAGCTTGCCATTTTGATAATTGAGGTATATTTTACAGGCTTGCTTCATCAGTCAAAGGGCCTTCACAAAGCTGCATTAACAGATTTCACAAACGCTCTTGCTGTTGATCCGTCTCACGTGCCAAGTCTAATATCAACTGCAGTGGTACTTAGGCAGCTTGGTAACCATTCTCCTGCAACTCTTATAAGTTATCTGAGAGGAGCACTGCGACTTGATCGGACGAATGTTGCTGCTTGGCATAATCTTGGCCTGATTTACAAAGAGGAAGGTTCAGCAATGGAAGCAGCTGAGTGCTTTGAAACAGCTTGGTTTCTGGAAGAAAGTGAGCCTATTGAACCCTTCAGATGACTACCTGTTTGTACATACATTTGAACAGATTGCTCAAATCCGGGTGCTTCCAAATGATTCAGAATAGAGAGATTTTTGTCAAAAGAGGAAAGTTTTTCTTTCGTGAGAAGAATTTTAGGCAAAAGTTAGATTACGGTTTTACCCTACATTAAATATAAATGTTATAAATTATTTAATAAATTGAATATTAAATAGTAAATCATCATATTTGTACATTTTTAACCACTATAAAGTCTCTTAAATGTGTATTCTTTGTATTATATATTGTTGGACTAAATTCATGATTTTTTCGTCTTGTTCATCTTCCAATCTATATATATAAAGCTAAAAATAGAAAAGGTGATGTGAAACCTTTCTATGGTCGGTATTAATATCGAAAAAGGATCAAAAATACCCTTGAACTTTTGAAAAGGTTTAAAATATACCCCTCATGGGTTAAAAATAGCCCTTACTCCATCTTTTTGGCTCACTTTTTCTTCTTCTTAGAACTCCGTCATGGGAAACAAACTTAAATCAGTTGTGTGAGAATCGAAATGTTACTAATTCATTCTTGACTATCCAAAAAGTGTAGCAATGTGTGTGTATGATGTGCTGATCCAGCTTGTGTCGTATTTTGTAAGATCTTACTTGTGGATACACAAGTTGGATGATCTGTGTGAATGAAATGTTACTAATTCAAATGATTTAACAGAGCAGAATTAGTAGAACAAACAAAGAAAACTAATTACTTTACATATCAATGAACTTGCATGACTATCAAGTACCTAATTTTCAAAGAGGTCAAACAAAATCATCAAATGTTCCATTAGCACAGAACAATAGTTAACAGAACAACCAATAAATTATCTTTCCACAACAAGATTTTTCTCCCAACTTGTTTGGGATTGAGGTATAGTTGTTATTGCAATACTATCACATTGAGGTCAGTCTTCACCGCGTGTTCTCACGGCGTCTTACATAACGTGTTCGGTCGTTATATCTGGGTCTGTCTTGAGCTCTCTGGGGTACTGGCTCCACTCTCCTTTGTCTTTCAGGTGACCTTCGAACTATCTCTCCGTTCACAAATAGCTCAGCTGACAGACAGTCATCAGATTAGAAAAGATGTTAGGGATCTCAGGACATGTTAATATTTTCAAATTCCTTGTTTCAATTACAATAAACTATGTCTAGTACTCTTAATTGCCGGGCCATACGCCAAAATACTCGAGAAAAGAACCAAATGTGCTACAAATATTTGAGCATAAAGTATGAGATGCTGATGTTTACTTCACTTCCTATCAGAGAAAAATATGATTGAGGCATCGTTGATTGATTGTTTAAGCATATACAAAAGGATCTCCTAAACACACATGTGACGAGGAGATACGGGCAGATAATTATGATTGCTAACATAATGCCAAAAGAAGCTTTTTGTTGTCAGTTTTTCATCTGTTTATTGATCGTCAATCTTATGAAAATTGCAAGAACTGAAAATGAGGAAACAAATGAATTGCAAGGTCAGTGAAGTTGACAGTTGAGGGTAATCAAGGAAGCAGACAAAAGGAAGTTGAACATGCACATAAGTAGGACTCGGGCTGGGGGTGGGAAAAGCCAATTAGATCAAAGTGGTTCAAACACTTCCTTCCTATTATTGCTATAAAACACTGACTAAACCCTCCAGTAGTTCCATCCTACTAAAGGTCCATCGCCTTGATGGTTCTTGAAAGGATCATACACAGGAGAAACAATTAAACACAAGTACTCAAATAGTGAGGGTTTCTTCTCCTCTATGATGAGGAAATCTGATACTTCTGAGCTTGCTTTTCCTAGCAGAAACACAGTACATCATCAGTAAGCAGCCTACTATTATTATCGACCAAGTAATCAATGACTTACAAGTTCCAAGAGATTCGAGTAGATAACACTCGGAAACCAAGGTTCAAATCCCAACAGAGACAAAAACACTAGGTGATATCTTCCTAACTGCCTAAGCCTTGGTAGGCAAACTACCCAATAGAGGGAGGTAACAGGTAATCGTTGGAATAGTTGAAGAGCACACAATGGTCTGGAAGGATTATAGCTTGGAGAAAAGAGAAAGAAGAATTATAGATTGGAGACACATTGTGAACCCTTGGGATAGCTTAAATAATGATACAATTGCTATCTATCAGTAACTCAATCACGGCTAGTTTTTGATCCATGATAGCATGCAGGGTAAAAGGGGACATCTAGCCATGTAGGATTTACCACTAAGGTATATAAACCAGATTTCAGCGGTGGAACTGGGAATTAAACTGAGAGGTGTCAAAATATATATATATAAAAAAAAAAATAGGCATGTGTAAAAAATAAGGGGAGCGCCAACATATAGTATTTATACATAAAACTAAAATTAATTTTCTGATGAATTGACACCCCTTAGCATAAAAGTGGCTCCGCCATTAGACCAGATACAAAACAAAGAAAAGCTCATATTTTGCTTCTAAAACAGGAATGTCAGCAGAGGGAAAAGATGTACCTCCATAATCCTTGTTCTCAGGATCGACATATGAATCTGGTAGGACAAAGAGAACACCAGGCAAACCTGTACAGATTTCAAAGAATACAGTCTTTAAGAAACATGGTGACTGGCATAATTAAACTCTTGCTTATGGAATCAATTTGATCCACACACTAACCTTCAAGCTTATTCGATGTCTCCTCATCAATCTCACATCCAAAACCGAAGTATCTTTCGCATGAAACATTGTATATCTTCTTCTTGGCCTCTTCTTCACTATTTAAACAAGAGACAAACTAATAAATTAGAATTTGCAATCTCCAGAAAATATTTTTTTCATTTTCAGAAACAGAGCAGCCAAGACACAAGTGGGATAGCATAGTGCAGGTCCAAGATTACAAATAAATAGTTGCAGAGTATCGCTACTAAACTAATCTATCTGTTTCATTTTTTCTGTATAACCGACAATGGCCCATGGCGTACGGTTCGAAACTCCGTGGATAATAGGCCTATCCCACTATCCCTCTCTACTTTTTTCTGATAACCGAGGAATCCCCAAGGGCCAATTATGCACTGTTCTAAATTTGGTGAATAATGAACCTCTCCTTCTACCCTTCTCCACTTTAATACCAGATTTCTGTTCACTGTGCCACAAGGTTCGAACCCATAATATGCACCTTAGCTCACACATCACAAGCTAACCTCTTACCACCGAAGCCCTGAGGGCAATCTATTTGCTTCATTTCATGTGACGGTGTTGACCAAGTATGGAGTTTGAAATGTTAATTTGACTTTTATACTCCATAAAAAAACAGTGATTAAAGAAAATGTTTAAGCAACAGTTGAAAAGAGGAAAATAAGCACATCAAAGTTAATAACCCAACAAAATCACAACAACAACATATCTAGTGTAATTCTAGAAGTGGGTTCAGGGAAGGGTAGAGTGTATTGGATACCCTAAGGGGAGTAAAGAAGCCATGGCAAAAAAGAAAAAAAAAAGCATGACAAAACATCCTTTAACAATTAAAAAACAAAATAACACAATAATTGAGATAACAGAAACCAAATAACAATAAACTACAGGCCTAATACTATAACTATCAGTGTGAAAGGATAAGAGGCAACACTCAACTAGATAGTGACTTTCTACCAACAAAATTATTGAATTAAACGCTTGAAAAAAAGGTAAGTGAAGCAAAAACTACCTCCCAACTACTTTAGCCAATGTTTGTATGTAACAATCAATCATCTGCTGTTTAGTAGCACCTTCACCTCCAGGCTTATCCATAACTATAAGCCAGTGTTCGTAATCACATCCGGGGAAAAGCGGAGCCATCTCAGTCGGTGGACGGTCGCCGTAGTTCGACCCGGAATTCAGTGGCGAGTATGCGGACCGGTTAGCTTTGCACACAATAGTATTGACCCGACCCGAATTTGTATTCCCAACCCGGATGGAATGGAGGCTGGAGTTGCGGCGGAAAGTGGATGAACGGCCGGCGAGGTTTGTTGGTTTAAGTACTGCGATTGATAAGGAAAGTTCGCCGGCGGCGAGAGATACGGAGGTCGACTGCAAGGGAGTGGCTGAGCCGGCCATCGTAGCTGCTGCTGTAGTGAGCATTGTGGTGAGAGAGAGAGGATAAGGGGAGGGTTTAGTGGGTTTAAGAAATGATAAAGAAAGAAAAAAAGTATATTATGGAGGTGAAAAAGTAATACTTAATAGTAACGAAATAATACCATAATCGAGTTACGATAAATAATGGCTAATTACATAATAATACTAATATTATATATCGTATATTTATATAAAAGATAATTCTAGGCCCGCCTACGTGGCGCCATCACAAGCAAGAATTTCCTTTTAAATTTATTTATTTCCAAAATTATATTTCCCCTTTCATGAAAAGTTGTGAGTTTTATGAAGAGTTGTGACTTTTATGAAAAATTGCGACTTCAATGAAAAGTTGTGACTTTTATGAAAAAGTTGTGACTTTATAACCTTTCCGAAGGGTTTCAACTTTTTCAAATAGTTGTGACCTTTCCGATAAGGCACAACAAACATTTGTTCACACTACCCTTTGTCCTCTATAAATAGAAGAATTTTCTCTCATTTTAAAACAACAAAAATTCTGAACTTCTTATTCTTCTTCTACACAAGTAAACATTTGTGTACTTTTCTCCTATTGAGTTGCTCACTTACACCATTGCTTATGTTCCCCTTCATGAAAAGTTATGACTTTTTTGAAGAGTTGCAACTTTTATGAAAAGTTGTGACTTCTATGAAAAGTTGCGACTTTTATGAAAAATTTTGACTTTTATGAAAGTTTGTAACCTTTTCAATAAGACACAATAATTATTTGTTCACACTACTTTTTTTGTCTATAAATAGAGGAATTTCCTTTCATTTTAAAAGAACGAAAAATTTGAACTACTTCTACTTCTTCGAGACAATTAAATAATTGTGTACTTTGCTCCTGTTGAATGACTTACTGACACCATTTTTTTTGTAACAATACACTGGTGAATAGAATCATTATTTTCTGAGAGGATCTCTTCCTTTAAATCTCGGGTACTAGACGGGAATAACTTCATGAAGGGGACACTGTGCATTCAGTGGGCTCGATTTTTTCCATTATGTTTCATTCTAATGTTGATCTGGTATGTTTTTACAGTCATTAATATATGCTTATAGTATTAATTGTTATTTTGAGTACATGCTTCAAGTTTTGTTGTTTATGTTTCTGTAATATTATTGTTATAAGTATTTGTTAGTACATATTAAATAACAAACGTTAATTGAGTATTCAAGCAAGTTTTCTCTACTGGAATTGTTGAAGGTACAATAAAAAAAAAACTTACAAATCTTTAATTTGTTCATCAACAACGTCATTTCTTCACATACAAGGATTAGATTTTGTGTTCTTTGGAAAATCCTCTGAGAGTTAATAACTTTGTATTCCCATATTATTATTTTTTATGTTGTTGTTATCTATTTTTATTAAATTTTATCACTGGATATTATGAGTACTTTAAGGATTGAAAGTTTATTGAAGTGTTAGTCAATTTTCTGATGTATGTTATTTTGAAACATGAGAACTTTTCTGGTTAGAATGATTTGTTATCATCATTGGATATCTCATAGTTTACTCCCTTTTATGTATGTTTATTCTCGCTATTTTTTTGTCTCCTTAAAATTATATTGATTATTTTTCGTTTTGTATGTTTGTGAATTCACTTGGACAAAACTTTCGTCCTTTTAATGCTTTTCTTTTTTTCCTTCTCATTCATCTCTACTAAATATTTTTTGTGTTAGTTATGACTATTTTCAGCAAGCTTAATTTGAAGAATAGGAAACAAAACCTGCTCTAAATAAAAGTAATATCTTAAGCTACAAAAGATATGTCTATTAACATAGATTTGTTGTCTTTTATATCCCAAGTCATTGCTAAGCATTTGAGTTATCTAGGCTAGACTCATTTTTTATTTTTTAATGTTTGAGAATATTTCTTCAACATGAGTCTAGAATCGAACATTTTGATATACTTGTACTTTCATAATGCAACAACTATACATACATATTTCTGAAAAAGTCGTAAAGTTGTATTCATGAAGCATATAGAAGGGCCTTCAGAGCAGCAGTTTAACGAAGAATGAACTTCTAAACGGATCAACAATATTATTTTGCTGTTGTTTCAAATTTATTTTTCTCCTTCTATAAATTTTGCTAGAGTAATTAAGTAACAATAACAAAATGTGGTGAAAGTTTGACCTCTGACAAGTAGATTGTCTCTAAAAAAAATTATTTATGTTGTTGTGGTGCACATTTTTAACGGTCCTAACTTATTTATAACTAATATTGATTATCGAAAACTTTTATATAATTTATTTTTAACAAGGAGTTATTCTAACCATAAAATTATCAGTTCTATATTTTCCATGTACAAAAAAATAGAAAAAAGATATGTTTAATCGCTACATAAAAACATCACTCAGTTTTAACAAGACAATTATATCATCAAACATATATTATGATAAATTATGTAAAAGATAAAAATGATTAGATATCAAGATATTTTTTAATCATTCATTATATATTTAAAAATTCTTGAGATATGTGATAATGTCAAATCATTTAATTTCTGTTGAAATGTTCTTAAAATTTACTCTTTTTTTTCTTATAATAGTTTATTATTGGAAAGGTTGTTCAAAAGCTTAGAAAGATTATTTATGCCTGCGCGAAGCGCGGGTAAATTACCTAGTATATATATAAAAGAGAACCCTAGATCCGCTTATGTGGTGCCTCCACAAACTAGGATTCCCTTTTAATTTAATTTATTTCCAAAACTAGTTTTTCCCTTTTCATGAAAAGCTGTGACTTTTATGAAATGTTGCGACTTTTATGAAAAATTGTGACTTTTATGCAAAGTTGAAACTTTTATGAAGAGTTGCGACTTTTATGAAAAGTTGTGACTTTTATGAAAGGTTGCGACCTTTCCGAAGGGTTGTAACTTTTCCAAAGAGTTGTGACATTTTCGATAAGACACAATAAACATTTGTTCACACTACCCTTTGTTGTCTATAAATAGAGAAATTTCCTCTCATATTAAAACAACGAAAATTTTGAGCTTCTTCTCTTCTTTTAGACAACTAAATATTTGTGTACTTTGCTCCTGTTGAATGATTCACTGACACCATTTTTTTTGTATCAATACACTTGTGAATAAAATCGTTCTATACTAAGAGGGTCTATTTCTTCAAACCTCGGGTACTAGAGGGGAATAATTTCCTTAAGGAGTCACTGTGCATTCAGTGGGCTCAATTTTTTCCATTCTGTTTCATTCTATTGTTACATGGTATGTTTTTTTTACAATCATTAATTTATGCTTACATTATTAATTTTATTTTTGAGTACATGCTTTAAACTTTGTAGTTTATGTTTTTGAAAAATTATTGTTATAAGTATTTGTTAGTACAGATCAAATAACAAAAGTTAATTGAGCATTCAAGTAAGTTTTCTCTATTGGAATTGTTGAAGGTACTATTAAAATTTTAAAAAAACCTTACAAATTTCTAATTTCTTCATCAACAACGTCATTCCTTCACATACAAGGTTGAAATTTTGTGTTCTTTAAAAAAATCTCTAAGAGCTAATAACTTTGCATGCCCATATTTTTTGGTTTTTATGTTGTTGTTATCTATTTTTACTCAATTTTATCGGTGGATATTATGAGTATTTTAAGGAATGAAGGTTTATTGAAGTGTTAGTCAATTTTTTGAGGTATGTTATTTCAAAACATGAGAAATTTTCTGGTTAGAATGATTTGTTATCATTATTGGACATCTCATAGTTTACTCCCTTTAATGTATGTTTTTTCTCGCTATTTTGTTGTCTCCTTCAAATTGTATTGATTACTTTTTGTTTGAAAAGTATATGATCTCACTTGGACAAAACTTTCATCCTTTTAATGTTTTTCTTCTTTTTTTCCTTCTTATTTAGCTCTTTTAAATATTTTTGGTGTGAGTTATGAGTATTTTCTGCAAGATTAATTTGAATAATATGAAAGAAAACCTGCTCTAAATAAAAGTAATATCTTAAGCTACAAAAGATACGTCTATTAACATAGATTTGTTGTCCTTCATGTCCCAAGTCATTATTGAGCGTTTGAGTTATTTAGGTTAGACTCATTTTTTATTTTTTAATGTTCGAGAATATTTCTTTAACATGAGTCTAGAATACAACATTTTGATCTACTTGTACTTTCATAATGCAACAATTATACATACATATTTCTGAAAAAGTCGTAAAGTTGCATTGATGAAGCACCTAAAAGGGCCTTCAGAGCAGCAGTTTAGTGAAGAATGAATTTCTAAAAGGGTCAACAATATTATTTTGTTGTTGTTTCAAATTCATTTTTCTCCTTCTATAAATTTTGTTAGACTAACAAAGTAACAATAACGAAAAGTTGTGAACGTTTGACCTCAGACAAGTAGATTGTCTCTAAAAAACTTTATTTATGTTGTTGTGGTATACATTTTTAACAATCTTAACTTATTTATAACTAATATTGATTATCGAAAACTTTCACATAATTTTTTTTCCACAAGGAGTTATTCTAACTATAAAATTATCAGATTCTATATTTTTTATGTACAAAAAAATAGAAAAAATGATGTCTAATCGCTACATAAAAAGATCACTCGATTTTAACAGATTTTACCCCGTGTGCACCCAAAGGGTAGCGGCTGCGGGTTTCCCTTGTCATAAAAAAACAAAACAAAAAACAAGACAATTATATCATCAAACATATATTATAATAAATTATGTAAAAGATAAAAATGATTAGATATAAAGATATTTTTAATCATTCATCATATATTTACAATTCTTGAGATATGTGATAATGTCAAATCATTTAATTTCTGATGAAATGTTCTTAAAACATACTAAAATTTATTTTCTTTTTCTTATAACAGTCGATTATTGAAAAGGTTGTTTAAAAGCTTAGAAAGATTCGCGCAGGTAAATTACCTAGTTATTGATATGAAAGGAGAATAACGTATGGTGTTTTAAACTACCACCAAGTCTATCCTTCATTGGAATAAGATAACGTTCAACTAACTACTAACGTTCTTAACTTAATTTGTGATCTCACGTCCTTTTATCTAACGTCGTGTCCTCATTGAGTTTAGAATGTGTCATGTTCTAACTTACTACATCTCTCTGATACTTCTTTGGTCTATCTCTACCTTTTCTTGAACCTTGACAAACCTCTCACGTCATCTCACATGGACATTTGTGTATCTCTACTTTATTTGTCCTCAACACTGTTTTTCTGATCTTGTCTACCTGCAAATGTCCCTCTTATTTTGTCCGGAACATCTCCATTTTCAATTTTATTTTGGTCTAATATATCTACAACACACTCATCTTATCATTTTCTCAGTATATATTTGTTTTAGAATAATTTCTTAAATATACCTTCGAACAATTTTGATTGGGGAACCACCATAGGTGGACGTGTGTTAGTTAAAGTTGTATCTAAACCTTCTCTCTCAAATGTATGTTCGGTTTTCGTCGAATCTTTCTAGTCACCTGTAAAAATCAAAATTCCGTCTTGACATGATAAATAGTGATGCCCACCTGCAAAGCGTAGTCCTTCCTATAGCCTTGAAGTAGACTATTTCTCAAGTCTGAGCAACACCAACACTACTTCTTTGAAAAATAATGTTAAACACATAAAAATCAATGCATCATATTAAATACAAATCAAACAAGAAAAATTAACACAACTCTCTATGCAATTTAATGATCTCAAATCTCACTCTACACATGAAAAAAATGACAAAGAACGTCAACAAAACACATTTGAATCCAAGTCAACTCACCGACACAAAAGACCTACGACCAATGTTGGACAAATGCATCAACACAAACCTTTATGTTTCGAAGCGTCTAAGGAAACATATAGTCCTTATTTGAGTACATGTTTTTTTTCAAAAGTTAACCGATGCATGTACACCTCTATCTTTTCACATGGGTCCACCTCCGACTTCATACATAAAATGACCATTTTTGTCCTTTCACTCATCCAAGATGTATTATTTGGGCCAACCCTAAAACAACCCAAATTGGCTAATGTCGAAAAATTCGCGGGAGAAAACTCCCCCCAATATCAAAGATAGCGCCAAAGTTCGAATTTTTATACCGCCAAATTTCAAGAAAACTCCAAAATTAGTTATATATTTATGTATACATATATACTATAGTTTTACTTTCTCCCAATTTTTCATTTTCAACACTGTATTCAGCTGCAAAATCTGCTATTTTGAAGCTTTGAGTAACTTCAAGAATGGCGGCGGAAGCTCAAAGCATTGCTCGGTTTCTTAACCCATTGGCTTTTCATATTCAGAAATTGGGTCTTGAACTCAAATGCCCTCTTTGGTATTTTCTCTTTTCTCTCTAAAATCAATGAACTTTTTGTTTTGTTTCATTTGGGTCATTTTGTTAGAGACTCGTAGAACCTCGTGGGATTACACTGGGTATGCTGTTGTACTCGTAGAACCTTTAGTTTTGAAGAACTAATTTAGCTGAAAGATGATTTTTTTTGAACTTATTAGAGGCAATGTATGTAGAGGATTGATTGATTTGGTATTTTCATTTGGTTTCCTGATTTGGGGTTTCTTCGGATTTTGCAGCTTAAACTTGCTGACTAAACCTATGTTGCTTCCCTGCGACCATATTTTCTGCAAGTAAGTTATCATTTTGGGATTCTTTGAATTGGATTTTTTGTGAGATATTTTGTATTTGCTTGAATGTTGAAATCTGGGTTTCAGTTTTAGTTGCCAAAAGATTTTAATTCAATGGTTTTGTGCAGCTTTTGTGTTCCGAGCTCGACCCAAGTTCAATGTGAATGCCCTTTATGCAAACATCAATATGTTGATCAAGGTACTATTATGTGGTTTCAAAATCACAACTCATTTGATTTATTGGTTCAAAATCAATTATTTATATTTATTTTGTACATTTCTGTACAAATATAGAGTGTTTGAGCCAAAGCTACTTTTTTTTTTGTATGAACTATACCTCGCCCAAACAAACCCCTTTTTGGTCATGGAGTGTTTGCCCATTTTGGGTTTTCAAGTTCTTCTGGGAGATACCCATTCGAAAAGACAGTAATTCCATCAATGCTAATACATAAATGGTAGCAGACCAAAAATGATTTTATAACTAAATGCTTTCAGTTTTAATTCCTTTTAAGCATTAGGTGAGGTGGTTCATACAGTTCAACACAAACAAAGCTGTATAAATTTAATATCCTATGTTTTTTCATGAATGAATCATGATTTTACCATGCGAAAAGAAGAGATATGACTGTTTCTGTTTGCAAGTTCCTTTAGATTTTGTGAAGGAAATGATTTATGTTTTGCGTTTGTTGGATGATGCAGAAATAAGGGCAGTGCCTCATATGGAGAGTATGATATCCATATTTAGAAGCTTAGATGCTACTTGCAATGCTAAAGTCTTTCAATTCCAATCTCCCGGTAAATCTATCTTAATCCATACATCAAATTTTTGTTCATTTTGTTATTGCTAGTAAAAGTATAGTACTGCTCACACACAAGAATTGGTTTAATGCTCCAGATGCTGGAAGATCACTCGAGCAGTCTCCCATTTCTGTTAATGCTGACAAATCAAGAAATGAGCAATCTGTCAAAGCCATAATAAGAAGCAATAATCCGAGCAAGGAGATTCATAGGCACAATGAACATGGAATGCCATGGAATGTTGTGAATCATTTGAGTGTCTTGCCTTCGTCTGACAGGAAGGAAGACTCGAAAAATGATGGGTATAATGCAGAGGAAATAGATTTGAATCAATTTCAACAGCAGTCACCAGGCAGTGCTCATTCATCAGACAGCAACAAAGACATTGTTAAAGAGACCAGTGAACTGAGAGTAAGAAATACTATAAGTTTCATAAATTGCTGTAATTTAGTATTGTATAGATGATTTTCTTTTACCTTTTTTCCTCACTGTGTTTAATTATTTGCAAATGGAATATTAAGTACCTGCTAACTAAAGGTTTATTGATACTTGTGGTTGTGCATTACTTGCTAGAGGTTAGACTTTAATTAGAAATGATTTCTGGTAAAAAAGATGCGCATTCTTCCTATTAAAGTGCTTAATCCATCAGTTTCAATTTGTATGTTTGATTTTGACTTGGTGCGGAGATTAAGAAAATAAAGAAGTTTGTGGTCTCATACTAAAGATATGTGGAATGTACCAAAATGCCCTTTAATTTTGTGGTCTTAGACATGCCATGAGGAAAGTTACAATCAAAGAGTTGCCTAAAAGGGAAAGAAACATACTTTTTGAAATGGACTAAAAAGTAAATTAAGACATAAATTGAAATGGAGTAGTAGTAAACAATTTCTCCAGCTATTAAGCAATATTTTTTCTTGAATAAATTCTGGGAAGTAGAGTAGCTCGTTATCTATGATACCATGGTGACAGACTATGGAGATGAATTTGTCTAAGGATTAGCACAACCAAAAAATTGTTACCTTAACACTTCTTTTTATTGAATTAAATGAGTCTGCTTGTTTTCAGGTTATGAAAACCAATGCTGCAAAGAGGCTTGTTGAAGATAGCTCAGATGTGGTTCCATTTCTGAAAAAAGAAGATAGCTCAGATGTGGTTGAAGGTTTAATGCACCACACAGTTATGCATGAAAATGTGTTTCATGAAAGGGATGTGAAGAGACAAAAGAAACTAAGCTATGGATTGCCAGAGATGGCCTTGCAGAGTCATGATCATAATCAACAAAGAGAGTCTTGTTCAAGAATAATTGCCAACTCTGACTGCAACTTGACATGCAAATTGAGTGAATCTTCTTTTGTTGCTCATCCACAAGAAGTTTCAGATCAACATCTTCTGGAAGGCAGTGCTTGTGCTTTCTGCCTCAAATCTAAGATAACAGAGGTCGGCTTTATATTCTAAAGGACAAACTGAAAATAGAATACGTAGATGGTTTGCAATATTTGGTTTTAATTGAAAGAAAAAAAGTATTTGAAGTAGAAAAAGTGTTTGAAGTTAAAAATATATTTCAAAGTTGATTTTATTGTGTTTGTATATGAATTTCACTTGAAAAAATAAAGTCGAAATTTCGTGAGCAAAAACTATTACTATTTCATTTGAAATACTTATCAAAGTTTATTTCAATATCTCATTAGTAATGACCAAACCATGATTTATAAATACTAAGCTTCAGTATCAAGTATCAACACACCTAGTATACTCCCATAAGTTGGGTTTGGGGAGGGTAGTGTGTATGTAGACCTTACCCCTACCTTATTTATTGCCAAACATCAAAATTTAGTTTTTATTATAACATGTTTATTCTTTTGATATAATCATTTCATGCTATTTTCTATTGTTATCATATAGTAGATTATCCATTCATATGCCCTATATATTTGTCTTCCATTTATATATATGGATGTCATATTTGGCTACTATTACCATTCTGTAAACTTAACTTGTCTATATCTGATTAATACTTGCAGGGAACTGGACCAATGCTGCACTATGCAAATGGCAGGGAGGTGGTGGGAGATGCCACTTCACTTTCAAAAGCCATACCTGTGCATATGAAATGTATTGACTGGTATGCATTTCTCAATTTGGCTGTGATATTCCATTATCAGTAATGTTTATGGCACTGCAGCTCATAGAGAAAGCTCTAATTATGTGATTTGATAGCATTCTGATGATTTGACTTCAGATCCATTCTTGAATTTCATCTTCTTTTTTGTTTATAGAATAGTTCTAGCCATATTGATGGTTATTGACATTGAATGGGGGATTTTTATCCTTGCCAGCTTACAACTGTTAAATTAGAACCTATAACTATATTGCCTCTATTTTTAATGATCAAACACCATTCTATATTGCTTATGGAGCTAGTTCTTTGGAATGGAAGTAGTATTTAAGTAATCCAAAGTTTTCCAATTAAGCTTACTATGAACAAACTAAGTAATGTCTAAAGGTTGTTTCATGTACTTGTATATCTATCAATATACTAGTTGATTTTTGTTAGTATTCACCTTAGGTGCATCCTATAAGTTTCTGCCATATTTACTTAGTGCTGCCTTAATTGTATTGCCTTCCAAAATTTATAACTAGCCAGATTTGCATTAATTATTTGGAATGATCTACATATTTAGTGCTCTACACTAGTCTTTTACTTAAACAAATCTAATGTTATATTAAATTTCATTCTGTAGGGCGCCTCAAGTATATTATGATGGAGAGATCATAAAAAATTTGGAGGCTGAATTGGCAAGAGCTTCAAAACTCAAGTGTAGTGGTTGTGGCCTAAAGGGTGCAGCACTTGGCTGCCTTGTGAAGTCTTGTCGGAGGAGTTACCATATGCCCTGTGCATTTGAAATGCAGGACTGCCGTTGGGATACTGTAAGTAGAGCAACATGACACAGCTAGTTAATGATTTTATCAAGTTGAACATTATAAATATTGTTTTTCCTGTTCTCTCCTCAAAGTTACCTCTTTGACTGCAGGACAACTTTGTAATGCTGTGTCCAAGCCACAAATCAGTTAAATTTCCTAGCGAAAAGTCAAAGTCTAGGAAGCGTGCCAAAATTGAAGCACGTCCAGAACCTGCTCCCATGTAAGAATATTTGATATCAATTTTTGCCACCTAGCTTAAGTTATAGACACTTTAAAAGAATTATAAAACATCATCTTATATCATTTTAAGATATCTAATTACAATAACATAGAAGACACAAGTCCCTCCCTGTCCCAGCCCCTTTGTTTAAAGCTTATATGATAAACACATGATTACCCCCCCTTTGGAATATAATGTTGAGTGTGCATGCAGAACATCCGAGCGATTGAATTTTTGGGCAACATCGTCAGATGGACCAAAAGAATGGGTTCTATGCGGATCTGCTCTATCCTCAGAAGAGAAGGTTGGTCTCCTTTCTATAGTGAGGATGTTTTATGCTAGTTTCTTTCCTATGCACAATGCATGCTAAGTACAATGCATCTATTTTGATTGTTTGATCATTATTTTTATATTCATGGATCAAATTACTAGCATAATGACATTTTATGGCCCATTGCTACCACTAGCAACTAGCAAGTTACCAAGCAAAACCAACTTAGTTATCATATTGATACTAGCATATTATCATGCATAATCAACTTATCTATACCAGTTCTTCGTTGTTGCTTATGTACAAGCAGACAGCTTTATTTTGATGATTTTCAGATGGTGTTGGACTTGATTTCTATCAGTATTAGCTCATTCTTCAGTTTTCTGTTAACATTCACCCCTTCCATTTGCTGAATTAGCTAATTATCTATTTATTTCTCACAATTTGGCTTTGGTTATTTGTCTCTTACTCTCTTCCATCTGGACTTATACATGTGGTGGAGTAAAATAATCCGATAAGTTTAGCACTTTTAGTTTGGAAATCTGTTGGTTGAACACTTGAACTATTGCACTTCCATCAATATTATTTACTAACATATAAGTTCTTTTAGCTTGGGTCTGGGAATTTGCTGGTTGAAATATTGCACTTCCATCAATATTATGTACTAACATATAAGCTCTTTTGGTTTGGGAAATTGTTGTCAATATTAAGCTCTTTTGGTTTGGGAAATTGTTGACTGAAAAAACAAGAATAGAGTTGTCTACGCATCAATATTGGTTTATCCTAATTGCTTTTTTAATCTTATTTCAGTATATGTTGGTCAAGTTTGCTAATATGTGTGGCGCAACTGTGTGCAAGTCTTGGAACCCAAGTGTCACTCATGTCATTGCAGCAACAGATGAAAATGGTGCATGCACCAGAACACTGAAAGTTCTCATGGCAATTTTGGGTGGAAAATGGATCCTAACAATTGATTGTAAGCTCTTTCTTCCTTTTTGTCTTACATGGTTTAGTAGCTTTTTGTTCGTTTGATTCTCTGTTGTAGGGGAATCTTAGGAGCTTAGTTGGTTGGCTACCTACTTGAACTTTCACCTTGTTGGTGAGGTTTCAATTTCCCACCTTGTAATTCCCTCCCCATTTTCCCTTCTCCTACCCCCCTATTTTTTGAAAAAGAAAAAAGATTCTTCATTGTGGGAGAGGCATGGTCATAGAAGCACAATATGCAAAAAGTAAAACTAAGTGACAAACTAAACAATGGAATAAATAAATAAATTCATCAAGACAACATAAAAACAGAAGTATCATGTATTTAGAGGGATTGAGAAGTACCAAGTTATTGAAATGCTGCTCTACTCCAAGAAATAGTTCTTTTGCACAAGTAAGAAGCCACTGTATTTATATAGGTTACCCCTCCCAGGACTGGAATAATTATCCCTGTTTGGTGCGTCTACGTTCATCCTTGAATGTGGTCGGGTACTATACATGATCAGGATTATACTTTTTGATAAACTGCTGTGTGGCTTGGAGTAGTATGTTAGTTCACACGTTTACGGTTTAGCAAGATAAATGATAAGCTTAAGTAATTCTGTATCATTTTGTTATGTAACACACATCTTTATTGATGAATCACCCAACACGAACAGGGTCGAAACAAAAACAGTATACTTCAACAATTGACCACTAGCTCAATTTTTATGATACTAACACAACTGTGCTTAATTTGCAGGGATAAAAGCCTGCATTCAAGAAAATTATCCTGTGAATGAAGAGGCTTATGAAGTTAGCCTGGACAATCACGGCTGTTTTGGAGGTCCCAAAGTTGGTAGACTAAGGGCTTCATCCAATGTAAGTATTTATCTTTCTGCTGGTGATAGGAAATGCATTTACAATGCTGGCTGTGCGCATACTTTTGGCTGAAACATCTTTGCTTATTTTCTTAGTAACGAGGCATACCCAGTGTAATCCCACAAGTAGGGTTTGGGGATGGTAGTGTATAAGCAAACTTTACTCCTACCTTGTAGAGATAAAGAGGATCTTTCCGATAGACCCACCAAGCTTAAATAAAGCATGCCATAATTCTAAAATCATTATGGGATATTAAAAAGGTTCCTTATTTCTTATGCAGGCACCTAAGCTATTTGATGGTTTGAAGTTTTATCTGAGTGGAGATTATGTCCCAGCTTACAGAATCGACCTGTTAGATCTAGTTGAAAATGCTGGAGGTTCCATAATCCACACTAAGGAACAGTTGATTTCCCAGACTGATGCTACACAAACAACTAGTTCAGCTTGTCTAGTTGTTTATAACAGTGATCCTCCACGTGGTTGTGCATTCGGGGAGGAAAGAAACGTTTTGCTTCAACGACAAGCAAAGGCTGAGGAACTGGCCAAGCCACTTGGTTGTCAGGTCATTCAGCATACATGGATTCTGGAGTCTATTGCTACATGTAAATTGGTGCCTTTCTGCTGATAAAAGGGATATAACCTACAAGGTTTAGTTATATGTTATGAATAATCCTGCTAGTTAAGTCTTATTCATTTGATAGATGAGACAAAGAATCTTGTTTATCTATGGCTGTTGTACACAACATTTTCTACATCTAAGCAATATAGTGAATTTTCTGCTACAAAGTGTCACAACCAAAAGTGGTACTCTTTGAAGCAAATACTTGTGTATATGTGCGTCTTAGAAAGCAGAAGATTATATTCCCCTGCCTTTTCATATCTTTTAGTTCATAATCACAGAAAAATTCAAGTTTTGCAAAACAATGCCTCAGTCCCAAATAAGTTATAGTTGACTATGAATCTTTCTGTTGGTCCATATAAATGCATTTCATGTCAATATCATGAAAATACAAATAAGAAATATGGAGTATTAGACAAATAAAAGTATAAAAGGTGAATACACTGATAGATAGATAAATGAATTTCTTTTTTTAAAAGAAAATTAATTTTACATAATAGTGTCCACAAAAAATAAAATACTAAATAGATTTAGTATAGGTTTTGTGGAAAGTAGAAGGGAGAAATCAGAGAATGGAGTCTTTTCCTTATGTTTTTTTTTTTTAAAAAAAAAAAAAATCTTTCTCATTAGGTGCTCAATATCCACATTAGAGTTCAACTAATCTGAATTAGTCCCACATAGGGCTTTATATTAGTCCCACATAGGGCTTTATTTCCTAAAGTACTCCAAAGACTCAAATATAGTAAATAAAGGTGGTAAGACCCTTGCAGAGTTCCCCAACAGCATAGAGCTTGGGAAGCTCGGATCCGGTCAAGATCTATTTAGGAGGAAGCGCTCCATACCAAGAATTAGAGTTCAACTAATTTGAATTAGTGCCACATAGGGCTTTATTTAGGAGGAAGTGCTCCATACCAAGAATTTTTTGTTTAAAGAGTATGGTTGATGAAATAAAGTTTCTTTTGAAAATTATTTTTCAAGAGATTTCATCAGTACATATATTGAATAACTCTGCTCACGAGTAATCTTTACTAAAGCTCAAACATTAATTAACAAGAAAAAGACATCAGAAGTGCTAAAAATGCAGCTTCAAAATCCATCTGTAGTTTTCTAAATAGTCATATGTATTAACAATACTAACAAAGACTCAAATATAGTAAAAGAAGGTGGTAAGACCCTTGCAGAGTTCCCCAACAGCATAGAGCTTGGGAAGCTCGGATCCGGTCAAGATCTATTTAGGAGGAAGCGCTCCATACCAAGAATTAGAGTTCAACTAATTTGAATTAGTGCCACATAGGGCTTTATTTAGGAGGAAGTGCTCCATACCAAGAATTTTTTGTTTAAAGAGTATGGTTGATGAAATAAAGTTTCTTTTGAAAATTATTTTTCAAGAGATTTCATCAGTACATATATTGAATAACTCTGCTCACGAGTAATCTTTACTAAAGCTCAAACATTAATTAACAAGAAAAAGACATCAGAAGTGCTAAAAATGCAGCTTCAAAATCCATCTGTAGTTTTCTAAATAGTCATATGTATTAACAATACTAAAGGAATAATGTTGACATTTCTTTATCATGTATGTTGAAAATAAAGGACAATCCATTGCCCATCTGAATAATCATCTATGGAAGGAATACCAAAAATGTTAAAAGCTGGTTTACTCAAGAGATTTGATGTTCCCAGTATCCAATAAAACCTAATATCCTACCAAAAGGTTTGTGAACTGCAGAAGCTTATTCATCGACCTTGGCACGTTTCATTGGTGGCGAATTTGATGAGCTAGTAATATCTTCTCTTTCATGCTCTTTCTGCTTCTCCCCCACCACTTTTTGAGTTGTATAACTTCCTGCTTCGTGATGATCGACCAGTGACACCCCTGGATCATTTTTGTTTGAGGTACTTTGAACTGCATCGTTCAGCTGTGCGGACACATCCTCTGCCATGGATGATGAGCCCTTTGCCAAGTCAATACCAGGCATCGACTTGCACTGCTTCTCAAACATCATTTGGAGGCATCGTCCTTGTTCTTCTATTCGCAGCTGCAAATTTCTTTGGATCTGTAAAAGGTTGCCATCACATAAGTACACGTTAGATACAGTACCATGCAACTTTCCTTAGATTGGAGAAGCTGCCAATTCATTTATCTGCCAACATTTGAGAGCTGCATAATGTTCTCATCTATGATAAGAGGGGATAACTAGCATAACTAAACAGTGAGGAGCTCAGATCGATGATATCTCAATGATAATCAAAGAGGGAAATCCAGACTGCTTAGCTGTGAATTAATTATCCAAGAGTTATATAGAGATTCCAAAACTTCACGTTTAGCTTCAGATTTATTTGCGAAGACCAGAAGATCAGAAAGGGAAATAACATGCCCGGTGTAATCCTAGAAGTAGGGTCTGGGGAGGGTAGTGTGTATACAAACCTTACCCCTACCTCGCAGAGGTAGAGAGGGACGATCAGAAAGGGCCAAAAAAGAAGTGGCCATGCCATGCAACCATTTTATACCAAAAAGGCTGCAGTCAGAAGCAATCTCCAACAAAATAAAGCATATGATGCAAGCAGTGATGACCTGTCAAATTGAAGCTAGAGTCACAAGATCTTGATGCTAAGACGAGAATTCATACCTCAAGCTGTTCATGCAGCTGTTTCTGAACTTCCATCTGTAACCGCAACGCTTCAGTGATCTCAATACCCCTGCATCGAAACCCAAACACGTCATATAACAAGATAACATGAGAAAACAGATTACAATAAGTTATGATGGGAAAATTTAACAGCGCCTTTAATATATCCCTCCAAGCCACCATGTCATTATATAAAAAATTCCTGTCTACATAAGCCTCAACTTAACTATTCTAATATTTTCTTTTTCTCATCTTCCAGTTTGGTTGACAACTTGAGTATCCCACACAAAAAAAAAGAAAAAGAAAAAGAAAAAGAAAAAAGAAGGGTCCCACATCATTGTCATCCTTTTCTTTTTGGAATCCCTTACACATATACCAGAGAAAATGAAGGTTAAATCTCATGGCACCAATCTAAGGTAATATAATTATTGAAGTCCATATCTGGATATCCAATTTATGTTTTCAGTCTACAGCATAGGGCAAAAACACCTACACTGTCGACAAAGTCCATTATCAAGTAACATCTAATAAACAAATCGTACCCTAAAATATGCCATTCAAATTGGTTAATCCACTCATTAGTGAATGCACAAGTGAATTAAGAAATGTTATCCAGATTCCAAATGATGGATATAATTAAGCATAAAAACAGAAGCAATGGGCCCAGCTACTAACGTTTTTAAGTCCAGAGCTGACAAATCGCCAATGGCTGACTCTTTCTTCTCAGAGGAACCTATAATAAGAAGGAAATGAAATAAAAGGGCCTCAGCAAGCAGAAAATCATCAGAAGACAATAATGGGTCAGGAGCAGCTATATTTGAATAAAAAGAAAGATAAAATCAACAAAATATAGGATTCCACGATAGCATTCTCCAAGCACCAAACATCTCGTAACACAATGTCAAAATAGAAAATTTGTATCCTAGTGACAAATCTATTTGGCTATTAAAAAGAAGACACAGAAAATTGTGAGATTTGGCAGTGGTGTATGAAGTTAACTTGTTCCAGTTAAATAGTGCAAACTTTTTACCAGTTTTCTATGATCTTGGCGATCGTGTATGAAGTTTGATAATTTCAATTAAAGTTCCAAAAATTACCAGTTTGTTAGGTTATACCTTTCAGACAAGTGTGATTTCATGTCCATGACACGTCTCAAAAAAGTAATTTCCTGAGGTATGGTGAAATGCCACATAACATTAATGTTACATATTTCTTAATGGACAGATTTATCCATAGACTGGTCTCCACAAGGCTGGAATCTAGTATTTAGAAGGTTGCTCAATGACTGGGAGATTGATAGAGTGGTGGAGCTCTTGAATTTGATTGGTGGATTCCCTCGTACTACTCTAGAGCCAGACAGATTAGCATGGGGACATCACAAAGATGGGGATATTTTCTATGAACAGACTTTACAACTGGGGGGTCAGAGGAAGTGCAGGAAGATCTACTGGACCTTGGAGCACAATATGGAAAGTGTGGCACCTACCAAGGTGAAATGCTTCACTTGGTTGGTTGCTAGGAAGAGCTGTCTGACTCATGAAGCAATGCAGAAGAGGGGCGTCAACATGCATGCATTGTAAGGTAACTGCACAGGTATGGTCCTTGTTTACTAGCATAGCCAATGAGTATTGGACTACGCTAGAAGCCTAGAACACACTTCTGACCTCTTAAGTTGTTGGATCAAAAGGGAGGCAGAAAGAGTCAAAAGAGATGGTGGAGAACAGTTCCAGGATGTATATGGTGGACTATATGGAAAGGAAGGTATCAAAGAATTTTTGAGGGAAAGGAGTGTACAATACATAAGATCAAATGGAAAGTAATTACTACTCTAGGTTTTTGGTGTAAAGAACAGAATATAGAAGAAGAGATCCGATTAGTGGACTTCATAGGCTCTTTGTAAGTATTTCTTTCTCCCTTTTTTCCTTTCTTGTAACATCTTTTGGAGGTGGCCAGCATAGCCCTTAATGCCGAGGATTAGAAAAAGTTACCAGTTTCAAAAAATAAAGAAAAGATTTATCCGTAGACTAGAGGACTTGACTTAAGAAACACAGTAACACACAGATTAGAACCTAGTCAGGAATTCATATGCGTACATACTTGAGCACCAAAAGAAGACAACATCTTAAAGATCATCACTAGCAGGCCCTTGCAAATACAAGTATACTATAGTCTCTATGTCCCAATTTATGTGGCACTCTTTCTTTTTTAGTCCGTCCCCGAAAGAATGTTTTCTTTTTTTTGATAAAAGTTAAAGTTGTATTCTTCAGCATTAAGGGTATGCTGGCTACCTCCAAAAAGTTACAAGTTGAAACCATAATTACATAGATCCTAGGAAATCTACCAACTGTTCTACTTCTTCTATACCATCTTCTTTACACCAAAAAAACAACATGTTAATGCAATTTTCTTTAACTTTCTGAATAGAGTTAGTAATATTCTCATGACACCTAAGGTTTCTTTCTCTCCAAATAGCCCACCAGACACAAGTAGGTACTATAGACCACCATCTTTTTTGGGTCTTGCTCCCCCC
>NW_006239420.1:259885-277764 GCF_000226075.1 Solanum tuberosum | reverse complement strand
TTGTTAGTTTCTTCCTTCTCATGACAAAAAAAACATCTGGAGACAATCTGGAAGCCTCTTTTCTTGAGTTTTCCCTGAGTGAGACATGCCCTTCTGATGACCAACCAGGTGAAGCATTTCACCTTGGTTGGGGTGTTGCCCTTCCATATTTGTTTCCAAGGGCCAAGAATTCCCCCAGAGTGAGTCATGATCTCTCTTATATAGTCTACGCACAGAGAGCTTACCATCAGAGTTATGTTTCCATCTTATACCATCTGCTTCTGTTGTAGGGCCTGTGAATTCACCCAATTTGAGAAGTAGTTCAGCAATTCTATCCACTTCCCAATCATTTAGATTTCTCCTGAAAGTGAGGTTCCATCCCTGAGGGGACCAAATCTCAGCAATTTTAGCCTCAGGATTGGTACAAAAAGAAAAAAGATCGGGGAAGACCGAGTTTAAACACTCTTGTCCAATCCACTTGTCCTTCCAAAAAAATATTTTGTTACCCTCTCCCACCTTGACCACCAAATTCTCCTTTAGACTATCCCATAAATTTCTGATTGATCTCCAAACTGATACCCCATACGTGCTATCTACTACATTAGACACCCACTCCTCGGTCTGCCCATACTTGTTGAGAATTGCTTTTCTCCATAATGCCTGATCTTCAACCACAAATCTCCAAAGCCATTTAGAAAGTAAACTTTTGTTCTGGACCCTCAGTTTTTTTATGCCAAGACCTCCTGTCTTCTTGCTTAGTAAGGCTGTCTGCCATTTAACTAAGTGTATTTTTTTCCCTTCTTTGTTCCCCGACCATAGAAAATCACGCCTCAATTTATCCAGCCTTTCTTCTACCTTTGCTGGTAAAGGGAAAAGTGACATAACATATGTAGGCAACGCATCCAGAACTGAATTGATCAGAGTGACTCTTCCTCCCAGAGATAGATAGTTTGCCTTCCAATTAGCCAACCTCTTCTCTGTTTTCTCAATGATTCCATCCCAAATCTCAAGCTCCTTGTGATTATTCCCTAAAGGCATTCCTAGATAAGTAGTTGGTAAGTGCTCTATCTTGCATTGCAAGATGCTTGCCAACAGCTGAATATTTGCCACTTCCTTGATTTGGAAGATGCTGCTTTTCCCCGAAAGAATGTTACCTTTCCTTATTTGACAACTATTTAATGACACCATCCTCATTTTATCCATATTGGGTCCCACTTAACACTTTATTGGGAAGAAAAGTCAATTAAAAGCAAGCACTAAAAGAGACTTTAATAAGGGCAATTTGGTATACACAACAAAGTCTTCTCTTATTTCTTAAACTTCATGCCCGGTCAAACGGTGCCACATAAATTGGGATACACAAAACTCTATTTTTTTCAAAAGAAAATTGACAGTTGAAGAGGGAGACAAAATTAAGACACATGTAAGAAAGCAGACAAGGGAAAAAGAAATTGATGCGTACCCTCTGATGCTTCTGGTTTATATCTAGCTGTTCGATATTTCTGCATTATAAGAAATTGTATCACAGTAAAATCAGGTAATAATACAGTATGTCTATATGTGAAAATATCGAACTTTGAGAATGAGAAATGAAGAACAAACCTGCAAGTGACTTTTTACATGATAGATGGTCAAACTTTCAACTTTCATTAACTTAAGCACACCCTTGGGAGTAGCTCCTGTATTTGAAAATAGAATTATTAAGTTAGACAACAGTACAATACTTATTTAAGATTCAAAGTAAGGAGCGCAAATTACTTTCACTTCCACCAAGCTTGTTGACTGCTTCCACAAAGGCTTCATGAAGTTCTGGTGTCCAACGCATCCGTTGTTTCGATGAAGAACCACTCCCAGTGGATGATGCAGGAACAACAGCAGATGTTTCTACAGATGCAGTAGGAATTTGCTGGAATGGTTGAACTTGGTGTACTGGGAAATTTGAAGGTTGATTTTGTTCCTGATATTGCATCTTTAATCACACAACAAAGAAATGTAAGAGCCATCTCCTTTTTAGTTATTGAAGGGAGAGTAAGAAAATGAAAATTAAATTAAGATGAATATATATACAACAGTTGGGTATAGAACAGAACTGACCTTTGGTTCTGCATCAGCAATGCTAGTATCAACCATCCAGTTAGAAGTCAAAGCATCATCATCATTCATTACAAGGTCAGCCCATTCCGGCCAATCACTTTGTTTACTAAGATCCTCAGGTGGGATGTGACAATCACCTGAATTTCTACAATCAAGCTGAGTGTTCTGGACAGGGGCATTTACCGAGTAATCAAGGTAATCAGGCAATAACTCTGTACGCCAGGATTCACTATTTACATTAACATACTGGCTTGATGCAGCACCTTGAAGAACTCCAGAATTAGCTAATGGAATTGATGCCTCATTAATTGTTGGCTGAGAAATGAAAGTTGCAGGTGCCAAATGCTCATCATAAGGCAGAACAGATGAAAAGTCAAGATTGGTCGAGAACTCCGATGGTGAGGAAAACAAATGACCGACAGCCCCACTGTTTGAAGGAAACGAAGAAAGGGCAGCCCCTGGCAACTTAGGATATTTCTCTTCCAGACTTGTTTGAAGCACAGGTAATGAAGAATGAGCTCCTGATGCTCCAAAATTACTGAGTTGATGTGCACCCGTCCTCTGGACAGATAAAGCAGGACGCGCCTCCATAACCTTTATTAAAAATATTAAATACTACTATATTCACCTCAAAAAAGAATCTTCTAGTATTTCATTTGCTTATGGGAAGGGCTTATTCCTGCATTAAGAAGAAAGGAAATAAAAATCTTAGAGAGCTAGTAAGCACAAAACCAAACAGCATGTTAACATGTTTCTTCAAAGATTGTTGAAAACCATGGCCGTGCTTAGAACTAGACTAAATCTTTAAGGAAAAAGAAAATGTTACTACACTAAATATTAGCAAAACCAAATAGATGATAGAGTGGAATTAAAATACGTGAACACAAATTAGTGAAACTGAAAAAGATCAGTATTCCCCTACTAGAATCAAATTTGATGGTGAAAAGTAGTTCATCAGTATGAAACATAAGCAAATGGTTGCATGATACTACATGCTAAAACCAATAAAATAAAATTTATGTTTCAACCATATGATAGCTAACTTCACAAACAAGTGTAAAATCAGGCATAGTTTATTGCTACACAACTGGCACCAACATGTAGAATATCTTACACAGCTGTACAGTCCTTCTGTGAGCATGATACTCTTAATGAAACTTGAAGCTAATACGCATTGCAGGCTTCTAACCAATCAAGAGAAACTCATTATTGTCATAATTTTACGACAGCGCATGTCTGAAAAAATAACTTTGAACTGCAGCATCATTGCCAATACAATGATCTGCAAACAAAAAAGTAATATGAATCGTATGCGGACACTCTATCCTTTCATAATATATGAAGGATTCATAACATACAGGCGCAAAGCTATTTGTAACGAGGTTATAACTTAAAAAGGAGGACGATATCAACTTGAAGCATGTGTATAGCTTGCGGTTTGGTAGGAAAAGGACTTGTGCAAGACAGTAACAACTAGTAGCGCATGTACTACTGCGGTTACATCTCAAAACTTGCTGTAAGATTTGGACAAGTCTTTCTTCAGTTATTTTAGACTTCAGTTTTGTATTAGTTACTCCCCTGTCCCATTTTATGTGAGGTAGTTTGACTCGGCACGGAGTTTAAGAAAGAAAGGAAGACTTTTTAAAACTTGTGGTCCAAAATGATTGATAGAAATTTGTGTGGCTGTAAATCATTTCATTAAGGTAAAATAGACAATTTATAGTTAAATTTTTACTTAATATAGAAATGTGTCATTCTTTTTGGGACTGACTAAAAAGGAAAGTAAATCACATAAATTGGACAGAGGGATTATATTTTATCATTTAGTTAGATAGTTTTCTATACTCTACTGGTTACCTCTTCCTACTTTCTAGGATTTATCTTTGCAAAAATTGATTATTTCCATTGCAATAAGCTCCATTGGAGGCCCTTCAAATACAGATACTTTTCATTCCACTTCTTTGTATTTATATGGTCTCAGATTCTTTTTTTCTCTGCACAGCGGCCTCCTCTACCCAGTACATCACCATTATCCTCAAACACCTGATCCAATTCAATCCAGCATATCAGTTGCCCATCAATCTATCTAGCAGCCACAATTTCACCACCTGGAAGGCCCAGATTGCCCTGCTGCTCCATGGCATGACCTCTATGGTCCCTCTTGATGACTCTACACAGTCCCCTCCTGAAACAGTCTCCATCAACTATCCAAGAGTTGATAAGGATTGGTTTGGTTGAGACAATTACCATTGCATCCACTATCTCTTCACACCTCTTTGTCGAAAAAATTGCAAACCTACATCTTCAGTCTCAATCACCATCTCAGTCGGGTCTCCAAAGACACCAAATCATTGCTGAATAGCCGCGATAGATTCAATCTCCCTTTGATGAACTTATTTTAGTAGGTTCTCCCATCATTAATGAAGAAGCTGTGGTGAAATTACTCTTCAACCTCGGTCCAGAGTTTCCTGAGATCTCAACAGCCATACGGGCATATGAGACTATCCAATTACTTATGAGGAAATTTTTTATAAGCTACTTGATCATGAACTATTCCTCAAACATGAGAATCTTAAGAAAATTACCACACAGGTCACAACAGCTGTTGCTCCACAGGGCCGCACGCAACACTCGACACCCACCCAACACCAACAACAATTGACATCCACCAAACAGGATGTTCAATCAACCCAAATGCAACTTCTCCAACTAAACTGCTGTCAACTTTGCGACTGCTTTAGACATATAGCAAATGTCTGTTGGCGTACGGTCCCATAACCACTTTGCAGCAAAAGCAAATTTAGTTGAACAAACAACACCAAATGACCACAATGCTTTTCTTTGGGAGAAGATTCATGCAGACGTGTATATATCTCAACCTCCCGGCAATGAGAAGGCGAATCATCCTGAATTTGTCTGCCATCTCAAAAAGGCTTTTTACGAATTCCAATGAGCTCCTAAGGCTGGGTAGGAAGCATTCACTAATTCTTTGATTCAAATGAGGTTCTAGATGTCTGAGTGTGATACTCTCTTTTTGTCGTGCACAATATGAGAGTTACTATTTATATACTGATCTATGTGGATGATCTCATACTCCTGGGCAATAATGAAACAGTCATTCGACATGTCATTACCTCTCTTTTGAAAAAAATTTCTCTCAAGTATCTTGGCTTACTGCACATTTTCTTGGACATTGAGCTTGGGGTACATTGGGATGCCTATGGCTTGTTTCTAAGTCAATCTAACTACATACAAGAAGTGTTACATGGCAATCAGATGCATAACTGCAAAGGTGTTTAGTCACCCATAAGCACATTTTGTGAACCTACTGGTTGAATGACAGAGCACCCAAAACCAATGGCAAAGAGTACATGAGTAAGCTTGGTGAGCTTCAGTACCTTCATCTAAAGCCGGACCTGATACTGCATAATCAGTAAACAAGCTTACTCAGTTCAACACATCTCCCTGTGGTTCACGGGAAGGAAGTTAATTCTATCCTTCAGTATATTAAAAAGGCATCCCAATTCAGTAATCGTATTTCCCCACAGCAATCTCTCTATACCTATGTAATATGTTGATGCTGATTGGGCAGGTGATATCAATGACCTGTCACTCGTTCTCTGGTTACATTGTTTATCTAGGCACAACAGCTATATCCTGGTATTCTCATAAGCCACCAACCTCTCTCGTTCCTCAACTGAGGTTGAGTATTGTGTGTTGCTTCTGCCCTGTTGGAAGTGAATATGATCAGCCATATGCTCAATGATTATCATGTGTTGCTCTGCTGCTCCTATAATAGTTTATGATAACCTTCGGGTCATGTACATTGGCGAGAACATAGTACATCGTACCAAAATGAAGTACCTTGAGGTTAATCTTCACTTGTTTAGAACCAAGTCAGAAATGGCCCACTCTGAGTATCGCACATCCACACTGCTGATAGATGGGGAGATTCGGGTGAGATCCAACTTTTGATTCATCAACTTGTAGAACCGCTCACCATATGCTGTTCAAACCGGCCTTCCAGCGCACCAAGTTAGGTGCTATCTCTTAACACCTAACTTGAGGGAGGCATAATAGTGCATGTACTACTGTTGTTACGTCTCAGCACTACTTGTTAGATTTAGCGGAGTCTTCCTTCCATTATTTCAGGCTTCAATTTTGTATTAGCTATTATCATCCTGTTAGTTTGTTTTCTATACTGGTTATTTGTTCCTACTCTCTAGGAGTTAGCTTAGCCCAATTGGTTTACTTCTTATGTATATAATAGCTTAGCCCAATTGGTTCACTTCCTATGTATATAAACTCTATTGGAGGCTCATCAACCCAGTTCCTTCGTAGAACATGTACATTCAAGACCAACCACCTTTCTTCACAGATTCCCTTTTGTTTCGTATGAAGTTCATATCAAAGTTAAGGTAACAAAAAAATATCTACAAAAACCTAAAGCGCCCGCCTTTACTTCCATACCACAACCAAATAGAATCAATAAATAAAAAAGTTCCCAGGAATTCGGACCTCAGAGTCAAAAAAACAAAAGTTTCAACTTTCAATTCAACGATTCTACAAGATAAGCCAACAACAACATACCTAGCGTAACCCCACAAGCAGGGTTTGAGGAAAGTAGTATGCACGTAGACCTCACCCCTACCTATGTGAGCTAGAGAGGCTATTTCTGATAGACCCTTGGCTCAAAAGAATAACCCAACACTACAAAAAGAATATCTACAATAACCTAAAGCTCCTGCCTTTACTTCAATACCACAACCAAATATACTCAATAAAAAAGTTCACAGGATTTCAGACCTCAGAGTCAAAAATCAAAACTTTCAATTCAACAATTCTACAAAATAATCCAACAACAACAACCGCATACCCAGCATAACCCCACAAGTAGGGTCTGAGGAGACCAGGATGTACACAGACCTTACCCTGGTCCGTTTCCAATAGACCCTCGGCTCAAAAGAATAATCCATCACTAATAACCATAGTATGCAATTGAATCAGATAATCAGAAACCCTTTAAGCTTTTCAAATCAAATAAGAGTTACAACTCAAAAAACTAAAAAAAACTACAGTTATGCATGGAAACATTAAAATTCCTACCTCGCATCATTTTTATTTTTTTTGTGGAACAAGAAATTAAAACTCCGATTATACACCAATTCAATCAAAATTCGATAAAAATAACGATAAGGGTATAAGAAATTAATACCTAAAAAAAATTCAAAATCCAATGAATTCAGAAACGATACAGCTCCACATGATTCGAACTCATAAAACAGGTGAAATCGGAGTTCAGGGAATTCATCGGCGCCGTCGCCGGTGAATCGGAGATGAAAATGAACGGTGGACGATCGCAACTTTTTCTGGTGGCTGCTTAATTTTGTAGTACAAAAAAAAAAGTACATCAGATTATAACAATCCCATTAGGATTCTTATTCAACCAAAAAAAAAACAAATTGAAAATAAAAAGAGTTGATTGTCAAAAATACATTTAGGGCCTGTTTGGAAGGACACCTGATAATTGGATTTGGTGTAATTGGTATAACTGTCTTGTCCTGTTTGGAGTAATTACTTGGTCAGCATGTAATTGGTGTAATTGGCGGGGTAATTACACTCTACAATTTACAGGCAAAAGTTGTGAATTGCTGGTAATTACATGGTGTAATTACCACCTGATTACTTTTTTATTTCTATTTTAATTTTTTTTATTTCTATTATTTTAAGTTCTTTTTTTAATTTTATTATTCTAAAAAATTGTAAAGTTTATTATATATTTTATATTATTATATTTCATTTTCTTCTTATTCTCAACCTTACTTTACGTGATTCTATGTAATTTTTTCGTATGATCTATTTATTTATGCCATGCTTATTTTCTCATTAGCATAATTATATTATATTCTAATTTTAAATTAAAATAGAATTTATTGTTAAGTAAGGTTATAGACTTACGTTTTCTTTATTAAGAAAAATTAAAACTAAATCATATTTATTGCTATGTTGAAATTTGTTATAAGAGTATTATGTTAAAATTTTTGTTTTGAATTTATAACTTATGTTATATTTTCAGTTTCATTTGTTTTAGTAATATTGAATCTACATTTGCACGTCATTTTTAATTAGAGTTGATAAATTATATTTTTGTCAAAACATTTTAATAATTTTATGATATTTTATCTTTTTTATCAAAACATGCATTTCACGATGTTCGTAGAAACTTCATACTTTTAGTGTTACGATCAATTCAATTGAAATATATTAATTTGAAAAAATATAAATCAATTATTATTTTTTTCATAATATTAGTTACAGAAAATATGTTTATTAATTAATATATTTTCAAAAAAGAATATATATCTTAAATATTTAATTTAATGTCATTTATAAAGTTTCTTATTTGTCTAGTATAAATTTTAAATAATTAATTTTTATTTTTAAAATTTATTATAATTTTATGATTGCAATTGTGCATCCAAACATAACACGTGTAATTACACTGTGTCATCCAAACAGGACATGTGTAATTACACGGCAACCAAACATGTCAGTGTAATTACCAGACAATGTAATTACTAGGCTGGTAATTACTACCCTAGTAATTACACCAATTCCAATTACCAGGTGGCTTTCCAAACAGACCCTTAAAGTATTAATTTTTCGTGAATTTCATAATTTAATTATTTATTATTTTATTTATCTGCGTAAATCATAACATATCTGAAATGCTGAGTTAATTTACACGCGTCTATTGCCAAGTGGGAATAGTTTGGTTAACTCGGTATTATGATGGCTTAGATAGGGGTCAAGGAAAATTTAGACAGTTGAAGTATGAAACTCGTAAAAAATGGATAGTTAAGATATATTTTTAAATATTAATTTAAATTAAAATCAAATAAGGAAAAAAAATAAAGGAAAGTTCTTTGACTTTAATTTAGAAAGGTGTATATTGAATAAATTGAAATAAAAATAGATGTTATTTGGTTTGATTCAATATCTTTTAAAAAGTCAATTTTATTAATTTAAGCTCTAATAAACTAAAGCTAAATATTTTGTATATTTATATGACCAAAACAAATATAAACAAATTGCGAAAAGTCAGAATTATGAAAGTTAATTTATTTGGTATCAAAGTTCATTATTTAGAACACCATAGAACCTAATAATAAATACTAATCATTTTGACAAATTCAATTTGTTTTAAATATTTTTTTCTTTTAAAAAGATTTTTATTTAAAAAAATAATAATTTGTATTTCTTGAATTATTAGACTATTAGTTAAAGGTGTGTTTGTCGTGGAAGATAATAATTTTCTTTAAAATGTTTTCGAATTTTCATGTTTGGTTGACATGTTTTTTCTTTAGGAAAATAGTTTTTTTTTTTTCAAAAAAAAGATTTTCTTAGTGAAATTACAATAACAATATTAGCATACTCAACGTAACTACACAAAATAAGATTTGAAAAATAGAATGTATCAAGACTACCTTAAAGATAGAAATGTTGTTTCCAATAGATCCTCAACGACGACTTCTCTAATAAAGTGATATTTCAAATTTATTATCTCCTTCTCACTTTTTAATGACCCCAAATCCCCGATCCTCGAATCTTATTATAGTGTTTCCCTAACTTAAAAATGAATATTTTTAAATAATACTTTTTTACTTATTTATTTACTACATCAATAAATAAATAAAAATAATAATATTTTATAGAAAATATTGTTTTTATACCAAACACATCCTGAGTGAAATGCTTAAATGTGAAAAAAAAAAGTAAGAAAAAAGCAAAGTGGGAATATGACTGTGAACTGTGAAGGATCCCACTTTATAAAAAAGGCAATGCAATTTGATGGTGAATGAACAACTTTTTGGGTGCACGTACGTGTGTTAAAAAAATTAAATTGTTCTACTTTTATTTTTTATTAAAAGAACGACATTGATATATTCATTAAAATGTGATTCTCATTATACTTCATCGAAATAGATAAGATCAATACAAATACTTAACAATCTAGTCGCTTGCGTTCAAGGTAGCTCGGTTCAATAGAGCCTGTGAGCGTGATATTTTGTCTAACTCGAAGGAATTAACGAGAATCCACACAAATAGTGGAACATGATTATCATCGACTTGTGTTATAAGGTGTTGAGTTAAGTCCAATAACGAACACAACCCTTGTGTTTAATTACCATTATTAAAATTAAAACTCTAAATAAACAGACTGTTGATAAAGCCGGAGGAAGGTAAGGATGACTAGAATTAGGTCGACAGATCGATTGGCAATATTTAATTCTTTTTAGAAAATCCAGAAGTTCTTTCATTCTTTTTTTTTAAAAATAAATAAAATGAGACATCTAAGAAAAAGATAAATGATAAATTTACATAAATACTTTAAAGAGATAAATTATTTCTATATGCATTTTTGCAGGGAACAATTCGATTCGAATATTTAAATGGACTACGACAAGTCACTACTAAAGCAAATGTCCATATACCAACAACAACAACAAAAAAAATCCCAAAGGCATCATATTGATATCCTTCCCTGTTTATTAGAAGTTTTGAATTTGAGCCCTTGAAATGAAAAACTTCTTTAATGGATCTTTCGATGTGAATCTGAATTAGTCGAACCAATAAATTTCAGACTGAATGATGAAACAAAAGGGAAACCATTACCCCTTTTTTAACCTCAGGTTCATGTGATCTTTTAGCTTCTAATTTTCTTTTCTTTGTCGTAGTTTCTTACTCCGCTGCACTTTCTTTAGATAGTTGCAGACGAAGACTTGTCCTCTGCAACCACCTCCTTCGCGGTCACTGGTTAAAAGGTTTCACACAGCTACTTTCAAGATCAATTACTCGATTTTTGTTACTATCTGCCGCTTTTTGTACCTTGACCATCGAATTATTCTGTTGTAGTTACTGTTCCGAATGCTTTGTCATGCTCTCTATAGTATTTTGTCATTGCTTCTTCATTTCTAGCAATTGAAAGGCTATCACAGGCAAACAGTTAGATTTGAGAACCAAAGATCAAAATATTACTCACACCATAGTCCAACCTCTATAATAAATAGAGGGGGTCAATATCTAGCTCTACTTCAATCTGAACTGGACAGAAAGTTTATGATAAATCAAAATCGCTTACTTGAGTACGTAAAATTTTCTCGTCTACTTCAATTTGTTTTTCACCCATACCCTTGACCTGTCCTTCAGCTTGACGCTCAAGGTGAGTCCACATACGGGTTTGCCCAGTTGTGCCAATGATATCTGAAAAAATTCAATTGGTTATGCGGAAGTGCAAAAACTACTTTCAGGATGCAATACCGATAATTAAAGTAGACTTGCCTGTAAAGATGCTTTCACAGGTTTCCCCTTGGTGAAAATATCCAGTACGGGAGCAGTGAGATCATGCACTCTAGCATATCCACCAAAAGTTGAAAAAGAGCACCATTAAACAATCCGCCTATGGATTACCTCCAGTTGAATTTACCCATCTTTCAAGTCTAGAATTAGATTAAGTACTACAACAATTAAAACAAAAGAAAATCAAACACAAGTAGCTAGGTGGACAAAAAATCTGCATAAGACTGAAAGCATATGCAACAACAACAGCAAAACACAGTGTAATACAACGAGCGGGATCTAGAGAGGATAGAGTAGAGTGTACGCAGACCTTAACCGTATTTTCAAAGGTAGAGAGGTTGTTACCAATAGACCCTTGGCAAGACCAAAAGCATTGTAGGGACAGAACTAACTTAAAACTAAAGTAAAGATGCAAGAAAAGTATTCATAAAATGAGCAAAAAATTGTTGAGAATACATTGTCTTTGATCATCTTTCACCATAAAAAATAAGTTCATTAACAGTATTCACCTACGGGGAAAAGTGCCTTTGCATTTACAAATTACTTACCACACTATACAACGAGATGAAATAAATAGGATGCCAAATGAATGGAGAGAACATGAGATCCATGGGTATGACAATTTGAAGGAGACTGACTTCTAGCTTCAGATAATTCAAGCTTTCTCCTCCTATGTTACTTGTTGAGTAACCCCAAGAAAATCATTGAAACTACGAACCTAAGCATGAAGAGCATGTGAACTCGAGAGTTTGTACTTCTAGTTCAAATTTAACCAATTATTAGAACACTCCTACCCGATTTTTCTCAAACTATTCTAGCTAATTATGCTCGTCTATGTAGAGCGCTACTCCAACAGAGGCTAGTAGGCAAAAATAGAAAAAACATCAAAAGAATTGGTCCAAAAAGAGGGGGGTTTAGTAATTTGACAAACAATACATGACTGTCCTCAATGATTGTTCAACTCTTAAATAATACTCCCTCTGTCCCAATTTATATGACTTATTTTCCTTTTTAGTCAATCCCAAAAAGAATGACACATTTCCATATTAAGTAACAATTTCACTATAAAATGTCTATTTTACCCTTAATGAAATGATTTACAGCCACACAAATTTCTATCATTCATTTTGGACCACAAGTTTTAGAAGTCTTCCATTCTTTCTTAAACTCCGTGCCGAGTCAAACTACCTCACATAAAATGGGACGGAGGGAGTATCATTTATTCTATGCCTTCATTGGGGAGAAAGTAAGGCTAGTCTATTAAAGAATTCAGACCACTATTTCAGGACATTATTGAAGTTCAATTTATGGAAATTGCAATGAAATGAGTATAACTTTCAATAACAAAGACATGATATTTATACAAAAGTATGTTCATCCAAAGAAATGAAGACATTCCAACAAAACTTAAAAAGATGCATCGATAGATTGATGCAATTAGAAATTTCTATTGGTCAATATGTATGTGCGAGTTACATTTAAAAAAATCAAAGCTCAATATCATTGTGCAATTTATCACCATTGACAAAATTGAGAGTTAGAGAAAAACGATACCTTTTGGCAACTATAGTATTTCCCTTCTTCTGCCTAAAAATAGTTTCATCAACTTATGTAGAAATTGCTCAAATCGTCTCACGAGTAAGCAAATTCAGAAAAAGCTGCAAATCTGCAACAGAAATATACACAGGTAAGAAAAGTGGGAAGAAACATCTTTTGAATGTCTTTTTTCTTATCTTCTCCTTTCATATTTACAAATTGTTTTGTATTTAGACAGAGAAGAGGAAAAACTAGAATCTAAAGAGATCAGAATATGATGTAGATAAACAACACTGTCAGATTTTCCTCTATTTTAATGGACTTGTGGTAATTCACTGTGTAACCAAACTAACCTTTCCTGGCTAGCTCTTTTCATGAAACTTAACCACATGCAAGACACATGGAGCATAGAGAAATCTGAGAAGGAAGAGGGAAGATGTAAATGCGCACCTAACTTCACTATCATAGATTCCAGTATCACTGACATGGTTCAACTGCAAGCATTTCTAAATGATACCTCTTCTTGTGGTCATTCACTACATCATACAAAGAAACATATATCAGTAACCAAAAATTCTCTTTATTCTTGTAGGTAAAATGTCAAGAGTGAATACTCTATATTGCACAACAGCAGTGTATTTTTTAATTTAGTTGCCCCTAAAAGTAAAATCAACTCAATTTTGCACTTCACTTCAACTGCTCACAAGTTCCTAGAAGTTTAACCATCAAGGCAGCTGATGTTAAATCGTCAAAACAATCATAGTACAGAATCCATACTGAGTAAGAAAGCATTGCCTTCAAAAAATCAGTTTGAATTTCTAAAGATTATACCTCTGGAACTTTCAGTCCAGAGCAGCCAGATGAATGTTCATCTTGGGTTAAACAACTTGAAATCTCGGTGATTTTGGCATTTCCTTGAATATAACAGGTCTAAAATAATGAGTTCTGAGAGCTGCAAATCCCATAGAATTTTCCAATGGAGGATTCAAAGCAAGTCAGCCTGAAATTCCAACTTCCAATTAAACCATCTTAAAATAAAAAATATTTTAAAAGGCAATCATAAGTTCCACGATATCTGTTTGTTTGAAGCAGAAATATTCATATTCTCCAGGACAAATCTTTCAATCTCAACTAGTCAATCTAAAGTTTTAGATGATCCAGAAATATATAGAATAGTATTTATTGGACAAATAAGCCATAACAACAACAACATACCCAGTGTAGTCCCACAAGATGGGGTGTGGGGAGGGTAGGGCGTACATAAACCTTAACCATATGGAGGTAGAGAGGTTGTTTCCGAAAGACTCCCAGCTTAGGTAACACAAATCAAAGAACATACAAAAGGAAAGAAATAAAACATGTACTAAGGAAGCATCATGTAGCAATAGGGAAGGAAAACAGTAACATCAGCAAAATCATGTGATAACCAAAACACAAGACACAAACAGTAGTTGCAAGACAGGAAACTTTGCAAAGACTGTTGATTGTAAAGCAGAAACAGGTACAGGCGATATTTGACAAATAAGCAACTGCCCAATATGCAAATAAATATCAGAAACATACAAAAGATGTAACCACATAGGTGTTCCATCAGAAAATGCAAAAAGATATAACCAGATGGGTGTTCATAGATACAAACCATTCAGGATACTGTGCAACCTATGGGTTGATTGCATTAATAAGAGTCTGAGATAAATCTCGGTCAAGAGTAAAACCCTTTTCCATCATCTGATCCCAGATTGCACAAGCCACTGAGAGGTTCTTCTCCTGTATGAGACCTCCAATAATTAATTTGAAGGTGATTTCATCAGGATTCAAATCTCTGGCTTGCATATCTTCATAAAGACTCAGTGCTTCTGTTACTCTAGAAGCCTTGCAAAATCCACTGATTAGTGCATTATACGAGATAACATCAGGAGCAACACCCTGTTCCACCATATCACGGAAAATGCTCTCAGCCACCCCTAATTTACCTGTCTTGCACAGGTTATCTATAATAGAAGTGTACAGTACACGATCAGGAAAAAGGCCCATGCTGGTCATCTGATCAACAAGTGCCTTAGCTACACTAGAATTGCCTTCTTTTAGAGAAGCTTCTATAAGAATCGTAAAAGTTACAACGTCAGGGACAATTTTTTTTTGCTCCATCTCCTCGAAGAGATTGTATGCCTTCTTACTGTGGTCTGTCTTGCAGAGTGCTCTAATAATAGTATTGTAAGATACAACGTCTACCAATCCTTTGGTTTCCATCTTGTCGACCATTAACTTATAAGCCTTATCTAATCTATTCGCTTTGCAGAAACCTCTGAGAAGCTGGTTATAGCTGTAACCATCAGGTTCCAACCCATTTCCTTCCATCTTCTCTATCAACTTCACCGCCTCTTCCAACATAAGCTCGTTACAACAATAATTCAAGAACACATTATAAGTAACCAAATCTGGTTCACACCCATTTCTCCTCATGAATGTCTTAATTGCTTGTGCTTTGTCAATCCTACCAGCTCGACAAAATCCATTTATCAGCGTATTATATATTTCCGTGTTGAATTTGACTTGACCCCTTAGAATACCCAAAGTCAGCTCATAAGCCAAATCAACCCTACCACTCCCACACAGCCCAAAAACAAGAGCTTTGCAAGCCTTATTATCTGGTCTTAAACCTTTCCTAATCATCGTATGCCACATTTCAACAGCATTATCGAACCGTCCAATCCTACACAACCCACTAATAACAATAGTATAACTCACTACATCTGGCTCTCTCCCTTTCTCTCCCATTACTCTAATCAACTCCAAAGCAATATCCACCAAATTTTCACTACACAAAAGATTTAAGTACATATTATACGCCCAAAAGTTCGGTACAATCCCAACCCTATCCATATCATTTAATAACCTACTAATAAGATCAAAGTTCTTAACTTTACACAACCCACAAATAAATTTTGAATATGTCAATGAATTCAAAGAAAACCCAACTGGTTTCATCTCATTATAATATCCTTCTGCTAAATCAAAATGCGAAGTACGAATCAAAACACCAATAATTCTATTGTAATCAATGCTGAAAACTCTACAATCTGATTGAGTCATTTTGTCAAACACTTGGAGTGCTTCGTTTACCAAACCAGTTTTCACGTAATTTGAAATGCGAGTACGATATATGAGTCTATGCTTACCAAGAGCTTTATACATATCAATCAATATAAACTCTTCAAAACCCAAAGCATACTCTTATTTTTTTCAACAACAGTTTAACAGTAGAAGTTGTGGGATTTGCAATGAGATGGGTGAGGAAAAAGGGAAGGAGAAACTGGTTTTAGCAATGGAGAAAAATGGCAGAGAAAGAGAGATTTGGGGGCTGAAATCAATGGAGAAATCCAATTCTCAAATAAAATTTTAGGGTAAAAGGATCAATTTGATAGTCACCATGTTAGAATTTTTTTGAGTTTTATATATGAGTTACTAAAAATTTAATGGCATTGTTATTTAAATAATTTCAACTAAATAATATATATAAAGTAATAAAATGTTTTTGAGATTATTTTATACATGTAAAAAATAATGGAAAAAAATAAATATTTGATGGATAAACAAACATAAAATATTACTATTAAATACATTTTATTAATTCATTATTCAAAACACGTTTCAACAATCATTTGCTGCAAATTTGAAATCTAATCATAACAGTGACACACATTATAATTGTAAAATTTTAAGATTAAGTATTAGATTCATTATATTTTTAACTGTGATTATTTTATATTTTCGTCTGTGTGTTGTTTCTCTATACTTTTAAGCTCAAACGAAATACAAAGTTCTTTTTATAGTCTGCAAGATACATTACTTTTGCTTTCAGGTTAAGTTGCTCGCATTTGGGTGCGTGAATATCCAATATTTGAATAGATCAAAGACTAGATAAGCTATTTACACTTCTATTTATTTCAACAATGACATTTTTTCTGTGTAGATTCTCACATACATATAGAGACATGCCCCTTGTGTTATACCATTATAACTAAATATATCTATGTAAGCTTTGCTAGAGTTGCTATATTTTCTTTCTAATTTGAATTCTTAAGATACATAATTTCAACAAAATCACATGCAAGTTATTATACATTGTCACGTTTGATATTGTATTTTGACTACTGGTCTTAATAGTTACATGGTTACTATGGCCAACTTAACCAATATGGTTCTCTCAAATTTCTTTCATACACTTCATTAAATGTTGTTGTTGGGTTTTAAAGGTGGGAATAGAAAATAAAGAATTGTGATTTTTACAAAGGGTTGTGACCTTTACGAAAGGTTGTGCCTTTTCTAAAGGGTGTGACCTTTCTGAAAAATTATCTCTTTTCCAAGAAATTGTGACATTTCCAATAAGACACAATTAACAATCTTTTCTTACTACCCTTTATTGGTTATAAATAGAGAGGTTTTCTCTCATTTTTCTGCATTGTATTCTTCCCTTCTTTTGCACACATTTCTTACAAATAAATTCGATCGATCTTGTCTGTGTATGTGATCTCCTATTGCTGTCTTTTTGAGTTCGTTGAAATTATCGAAGTTTGAAGTTCCGCTACTTTTTAATGGTTAATCCGTTTTATCTTAGGAGGAATTAATCAACAAACTCGAATACTTGAGGGATTAAATTTTTTAAGGATACACATTGAATTCTGTTAACTCGGATAGTTCTTTTCTTTTCATCCTTATTGTTTCTGATTTGCTAATCATAATACAAGACATAACAGTTGCAAATTTTTTTATGGAACTTGTGATATTAGCACATGCTCTATCTAGTTTTTTTTTTTTTTTTTTTTATTATTATTCTATTCTACTTTCTATTCTACTATATTATAAAAGAGAGTTTAGGGCCAAGTATAATATATAATATTCAAGATTGG
>NW_006239420.1:253753-258317 GCF_000226075.1 Solanum tuberosum | reverse complement strand
TGATTCTTGAAGTGAATCTATCGTAAAAATACTATAAATCATGATAATTGACAACATAAAATATTTCAAAAATGTTGTATGTGGATAGTCTTATTATGCCTTAAATAGCGTCAAAGAAAGTACATGTTTGTGATAAAAAAACTTATTCCTTTATCCACGCAAACAATCGCTTCAAAAACTCAGTTATTAGCCCCAAAATATACCATTTATATTATTGGGCTCGTGCATAGCACGGGCAACATTATCTAGTTATTATAATAAGTGTGAATTTTAAGGGGGGGGGGGGGGAAATACAAGTTTAGATGGATGAATATTCAACTATTGTAATTCTAAGGGACGTCACTACAGTTTGCCCATTTAATTTTCCTAATTTGAAAAAGAAAAGTAATCCCACTATAATATGGAATGAGAGTATCTCTCTCTATATATAAATAAAATATAAACGATTGGAAATAATAATTCAAAGTTAGAGTAGGAATCCTAAATTGTTTAGGATTTGTTAGAGTGATTCTTAGTCCTACTTTAATTTGGTTTTTACTTTTATAAAAGATATGTTAGTGTTATTTTCAATATACAGAAACATACAGAATTATACAGATAGAACTTGAAGTAAAATTAAAAAATCTTTGAATTTATAAATAAAATATTTTCATTCATATACTAATCAGATATGGGAATTTTGGCCATTTAGTTTTTTAATAAATACCTTCTCTTTTCTCTTCCTTGCAACCAAAATTAACAAGCCATCTCTCTTTTTGTACCAATTTTTTTTTTTCAATTCTTTACTATCGATCATGAAACTTCCAAATGAAATAATATTCAATATCTTGAGTTATTTGCCCCTTCGGCCATTCTACAAATTCAAATGTGTATGCAAGCTCTGAAATACTCTTTTTATGGACCCATCTTTCTTGTATCCTTTATAAAATACACACTATCTATGATGACGATTATAAGTATCTTGTTAGTCTCGATTTTGAATTTCAGGACAGAAGGGGCTTTAACTCATGAATTGGCTGTCGATAGAAATACTAGACAAACTCCACACACTTATCGCATTAAATCATGTCAATTGCGTGACGTCTTCCCAATCCCCAGTCCACAAAATCCTAATTTGTGTATTAAAATCGAGTTTGTTCCCCCGTCAGGGGACGATCATGGAGCTGTCAAGCTGGTTTCTATTCATGAAGATGAAAAAAAATGAACTCTGTTACGAAGTTTTAACTCTCAAAATTGGGCAACTAAATACAAATTGTTGCTGGCGATCCATTAATATACCATCATTATCATCGAAAGAGGAACAACATTCAACTCATCTTTAGAACGGGTTTTGCTTATTGCATTTGGTTTGTTGGTGATCTTGAGGTAGAAATCCATGTTCTGGATATGATTAATGAAAGCTACATTGGTCATACTACTTTCTCTAGAGAAAGTTTCTTCCCCAGCAATCCTTTGCATCTCTTGGATTGGAATAGACACCTCTCCTTCGCTCAACTGATAAAAAATGAGCTCCTATTCTTCAAGGAGGACCACAACAAGAAGTTAACGTTTCACGTTTGCGTTAACAAGTCCTTGCTCTTTCTATGGCACGACGACAAGCACTGGTTCAAGAAATGAAACACGAAGAAACTAAGGGGATTCAATGAACTAAAACACGATCGAAAATAGTTTGTTGTACATATTCTTCTAGTGTTATACTACTTTTTTTTTTTTAATATGAGCAACCAATGCCGTCTCAATAAGTTTGGGGGGTCTAAAGCCAAACTTTATAAAGAAGTCTTAATTTTTTTTTTAATTGACATATATAAATTGAATAATTATAACATACTCAGTGTAATCCTACAGATGAGGTTTGGAGAGGTAGGATATATGCAGACATAATGAAGTAAAAATACAAATAATGAAAATTTCAATGAAAAATCTATAATATAAAGTTAGAATAATAAAACTTGTTTCAAAAATCGAAATAGTGTTGCGCTGAATTTGATAAGTTGATATAATGATATTAAAATGGTGTTGATTAGTTTTAGTGCTTGAAATTCGAAGAAGACACCAAAAAATAAATTTGATCTTTTTATAAACACACAACAATAAATTTTGTATAATGTAAAAGGCTTAAACGTTTAAGAGACTTTAGAATATTCAATAATGAGAGAATAAAAATAGTGAAAGTAAATATAAGAACAATATTGTTGGTTCATGATAATCGTCAAAATACAAATGAGCTAGGCAACAAAATAAATAGTCGCAGAAGAAACTAGAAAATATATTACAATTAACTAAACACTCTTCCATTTCTTAATTATTACAATAATCTCTATCTTAAATGAGGTAAAAAATTATTATATTTTCTATTAAAAAAAAATCTTTTCAAATTTATCAATACATAAGATTTTTTAACAATAAATATATATCTTTAGGAGAAAATAGGGGTCTAAAAAAATTAAGATCCCAAGCAATTACTTTAGTGCTCTTAATTCTTATGATCGAGACGGCTCCGTGAGCAACATAATGGCACACCACAAAGTCAATAGAAGGTTGAAATAAGTGGAACTCCTTTATAGTTTCTTATTAACTTATAAAAGAAATTGAGCTTTTCAATAAAAAGAACAGTTATGAGCACAACTAAGATGATGAAATGGAAATGACAAACTCAGTCAAAAGGCTCTTGTCGCAGAAAGCTTAGAATGACGATTTACGAAGTGAATTATCTTTTTTGTTTTAATGGTATTTATTATTTAGAGATGTATATAAAATTTTAAAAAACAAAAATCACAAGTAATTTCACATTGGTAACACGATTAATAATAAAGTAATATTTTTAGGGAGATTATAATCTTTTGAAAAATAAGGGTGAAATAGAATAATTTGTGTAAGAATAGGAGAGTAATAATAATAAATGAAAAGGGAGGTTAGGTTTTTAGAAGCTTGTTTAGGGTTTTGTTGGTTGATTATCGATAATTGTGGTGAATATGATTGCGTTGAGGAGTTGTGATGGTGGGAATTTCGAGTATTATTTCAAAATAGAATAAAATTTGGGCAATGGTGAGAGATGGTATGGAAATTCCAATAATTAATGTCAGGAAATGCATTCTTGAGAAGATAATCGACCATTGTCAACGTGATGCAGACTGCAAGAGAAAGTGTGCATTTAGATTTACAAGCAAATGTTGTATTTCGAAGGAGATGAGTTGGTTGACGGTGGATGCACAATAATAAATTGCGGTATTTTCCACAAATATTTTTCATAAAATCATATATATATGTGGATCTGAGTGTTGCACATGCAACAAGTCATTCCAGCTGCATATTTCGAAAAAATGCTCCTCCAGCGTTGACTAAGTCAAATGCCTCATTTTTAAAGTCAGTGAGCCGCCCTGGCTCCCGGAAACAACACTTAAATATGAAGCAATACTTAGCTGATATTCATTTTGTGCTTTGTGTCCATTTAAGTGTCATTGAGTTGGCCTAATGGACTTACCGCAGTCAGAATGTGCAATTTTGGTTTGTTTTTTCATATGTGTTATACGTAGTTTTCGACCTACTTCATTGACTATTAGATCATACTTTTGGTGTTGATAACACAACTAAAAAGATGGATGACAAAGTTAAGATTAGTCTTTTCTGTTACGCCCTGTTTATCTTCGTAAATTTTTCACAATTTCAAATGTTACTTTAAATTCCTGCCTCTGTCACTATCTACCTACGCCATTGATCATGAGTGGTATCGATAGAAATCCTACCTATAATAAGTTTGAGTTTAATTTTGACTGTCCTAATTTTTCCCTGAGGACCTTTGCAATTAAATGTAATTGGTTCCACTTACATAGAAAAAGTATTTCATGAAGTGAATTGAATACAATGAAATAGATAGTCAATTACATGTTGACCCTAACTTGTTTTGACACTTATAAAAATGATAAATCGGATGTTGATCGTTTATGTATATACATATACTTTTCTTTTATATATAGTGACAATGTTTGAGTCTTAATATCTCAATTATTTTATTGAGTCTTAATATCTCAATTAATATTATTATATAGATGCATTTCTTCATCCCTTATTAATTATGAGTTAATATGTTATTTAACATATTTTTACCATTAGTATTTGAGAGAATTATCTAACTTGAAACTTGGTCACATTGCAACAAAATTAGTTGTTACCATTAATTATTTATATACTCATATTGCCAACTATAATATAGTTTTATCTTTTCAGAGAATCTTTGTTAGTTTCTGACTCCTAGTTTTATACTAGAAGAGTTTGTTGAATCTTGAGGAATATAACTATACTAGGTGAAATATACTTAAGGATAGTATCTGACACGCCTCAAGCTTTGATGAAATTCTAAACAAGTTTAATCTTAACAAATTCTTTGTTATTTTTTTTGTTTCTTACCTCCTTTGCTAGGAAGGAGAGAATGTTTAGCATTTTAGTAAAAAACATGAGTTCTTTTTTAGTGTCAAATACAACGCAAGCAAATCCTTTCCTTCATTTCAATTTATTTGACTTATTTTCCTTTTTAGTTTGTTTTGCAAACAATGTCTCCCTATATATA